>NW_022103929.1:575305-586733 GCF_000313985.2 Echinops telfairi | reverse complement strand
ACCCCAGAAGCTATACCTTTTGATAGCCGGGCACCATCAACTTTCTTCGCCACATTTGCTTATGCACCCATTTGTCTTCAGCAATCTTATCATAGAAGTGAGCACACAATGATATGATTTTTTGTTCTTTGACGCCTGGTAAGTGATCCCTTCGGCACCTCGTGATCATAGAGGCTGATGTGTTCTTCCATGTGAGCTTTGTTGCTTCTGAGCTAGACGGCCGCTTGTTTACCTTCAAGCTTCTAAGACCCCAGACACTATATCTTTTGATAGCTGGGCACCATCAGCTTTCTTCACCACATTTGCTTTTGGCTTTTAAAGTCAAGGGCATACTGTCCAAGAGAAATTTCTATAATGATGAAAATATTCTATATCTTTGTCATCCAATACAGTAGTCACTAGCCACATGTGGCTATTGAGTACTTATGTGAATAGTATAACAGGAAACTGAATTATATTTTTGTGTGTGTGTGTGTTTTCTGTGAGTTTCCAGAGCAAATCAGATTCCCATATGAAAATACCGATACAAATTTTCAATGACAGTAGTTACATTTTTCACACAGTGTCAAAATTCTCTTTAATTGCCCCTAGTTATTCCATTTCTAGGGCTCCAGTTTCCTTACCCCTCATCTTCTCATATTTGCTTTATAAATGCATTGACCTTTGGCTCCCATATAGATTTTTTATCCTTTTATTGAGAGTTCTTACAAATATAATAGCAATCCATAATTCAATTAGATCGAGCAAAATTGTACAATTGCTGCAACCACCATTTTCAAAACATTTTCTTCTTGAACTCTTTGATATCAGTTCCCCTCCCCCACCCAACCCCCCAGGAACCCTTATTATTATATATAAAATTTTTGGCTGTATCTTACACCATCCATTATATTCGGTTCCCCTCAAGTGAGGTTATACAGTCATCACTGCTAACAGTCCCCCCTCCCTTACTATAACCTCAGGAAACAATCACTCCCATTACTATTTCTTAAGGGTTTATCTATCTTGGATTTCATGCATCGACCCAAATGTTTTTTTAATGGAGCACTATACTCACAAAGTATACCCTTTATTTTGCTTAACAATTTATTACCCTCAGAGGGTAGTTGCAGTTTAATGCTTAAAGAGTATCTTGGAGCATTAGTCTCAGAGAGTTTTCTAGTCTTAACTTGCCCAGTAAGTTTGGGCTTTTCATATATTCAAGCTCTACCCTGTGGCTTACTCAGGCCCCTTCTATCAGGGGCCATCTACTGTGGCCTGCGCAGAATGAATGATTGTAGCAGCCAAGCACCATCTAGTTTTTCTGGTCTTAGGTCAGATTAGGCTGTGTTTAAGGTAAGCTATTAGCCCTGGAGGCTTGTTTCTTTTCTGAAACTTTTGTTTCCTTTCTCTTCTGCGCATGAGCACAGATCAATAGTTGTCTTTTATATAGTCGTTTACAAGTTTTAAAAATCTTAGAAACTTCATTTCTCGAGGGTGCAGAACATGAACTTTGTGAGCTATACAAGTATTACACCAACTGACTGAGTTGTCAGACTAAGGTCCTAATAAGTCTTCAACCACAGAAAACCTATCTTGCAAAGTGTTTGGTTGTGTTTGAGAAGTACCTGTAGCTATGAGGAACTGAATTTTAAACTTTAATTATGTTTAAGCAGTCATACAAGACTTAAAAAAAAAAAAAAGCATTTCTATGGAGTTGACTCCATAAATCCTTTACAGAGCAGACAGCCTCACCTTTCTCCCATGGAGGGGCAAGTGGGTTTGAATTGTTGATCTTGCAGTTAGCAGCCCCACAAAAAGTACCTGTTTTCCTTCCTTCTAAATTTATATTCTTTTGTAGATTTACAGAAAATTAAAAATAGAAACATTACCCAATGTATTTCCATCAGCCTAAAAATACCAAGTCATTTATGAGAATAATCCAATGTTGTTACATACCTGTCTGGAAAATAAACATATAAGAAAGAATGACACTACTGGCAAGGAAGAAATAGTGTAGATGGATACAATGAGGCATATATCAATTCCTTATATATGGTTTTCTATTTTCCCTATTTGATTGTAAGATTCTGGGAGAAGGAAGTTTTACAATCTTTGTATCCCTTATATAATCTCACACGCTGCCTTATATTTTGAACATACTAGAAAAATATTTTAATGTAATATTTTAGAATATAGGGAAGTTTAAAATCTAAGGGAGGAAAGCCAAAGTGCTCCTCTGCTTAACTTATGGAGTATCCTTTACATTTGTGTAATACTATAGAATAAGGTGTTGCTCTTCTAACTTAACTCCCAAGGTTTTAATAGTTTTTAACCTTGTTTTTTAGAGTGACCTCATAGGTATGATTAACTAATCTTGCTTCAGATTCTAAAGACACTGGGGTGAAAGGTTAAAGATGTTGTATCTCTTTGTTGCCACATAATGGATTTTTGAAGCTGAGAGATTTGGCTGTGCTACTGAGCTTTAGACATTAATGACTAACTAGTATGTCAGAAAGATTAGTGTCCAGAATTCTGATTCTAATAAGTTAGTAATTTAAGTCATTTAGAAAGTATCTAGTAGGCTTTTTATACCCCTTCAGTTGAGTTAGTCAAATTTAGAGAGCATAGCCAAATAATTTGGTTTTAGGTTTATTTGTTTTTAAGTACGTATTTCTGTTTATAAAAACTATTTTAAAAAAAAACCAACAAAACTGTATTTTCAATCAGAAAAGTAGGATGGAGGGTGGTAAAAGGGGAGGGGTTCTGACATAATGCCCATACTGGGAGAATATAGACCAAAATGTGCTTTTTCATGTTTATATGTTATTAAAATATAGCTGAGAACATTTTGAGAATTCAATTTTATGGTGGGTTTTTTTTTTAACGTGGCAAATATCCGTGCGCTTAAAAACTTTTTAAAAAAACTCATTTTATTGTAAGGTGACCAGACGTCCCGCTTTGGGCGGGGACAGTCCAGATTTTTAACAATTTTTCCTGTGTCCTGCAGCGTTTTAAAAAAGTCCCGATTTTTGGAAAGAATGCACAACAAGCTAGGGTATATGGTTTTTGGCTGCCATGTGGCTATTTCACCAGGATATGAGTTTTATCAATGGTGTCCCACTTTACCAATGTTAAAATCTGGTCACCTTATTTATTGGGACATAATCCAGACATCATACAATAGTTCAGCCATATTCAAGAAGTGTTGTACAATCACTACCACATCAATTTTAAAACATTTTCTTCCTTCTTGTACTCATTGTTACCAGTTTCCCATTACCCCCTCCCCAACCTCCCCTGCAGTATTCCCCAGGAATCTTTCATCTAGCTATTGTCTTGACAGATTCTTGGTTTACTATACCGAAAATGATAGAATACTACATAGCAAAGAGTCAAGAAAGCTATCAACAATAACAAAATACAACAGAGATAAACCCGTTTGAAAGAAAATATTAAAAACCAGATCCAAATGTTTTTCCATTTGAATCTACTATAATCATCTCTACAATACTCTGGTCTGCTAACTACGCTATTCCTATCCTCAATTGTGGTCAGAGGGAATTCACCAGAGGCTTATTTTATGTATACATCCTGCAAAGGTACTTTTGGCTTCCACTACAAACCAGAATTTCACAGTTTTTAAGCTCTGATACCATTCCCTCTTTCAGATTTGAACTATATTATTTTCAATCCTTGGATCATGTAGGCTGGTGTGCTTCTTCCATGTGGGCTTTATTGTCATCTCACTTAGATGGCTGCCTGATAAACTCTGGAGAAATATTTTTAATCTTGTCAAGACAATTAAATAGATTTGAGTTTCAGGTGGTTTTCAATTTTGTGCTATTTTCTTTATTTCCACTCTATTGCTCCGATTTCCAGTACTGACACAAAGGGACAATTATCTTCCAAGGCTTTTGAAATGCTTATAGATTGTTCCATTTTTATATGGCAGCATTAAAAGCATATGGAAAAGTACACTCTTGTCTGTGGGGCAACTCATTGGTTGCATCTACTCCTCACTAGATTTCCAGAGCAAAGCTGGCTTCTACTACTTCATACAAATCACTGTTGATGATAAAGGGTGCTTTTTAGAGTAACTGTCTCTGGATATGTTCAAACAAGCTTAGTCTTTAAAACTCTTGTCTCCAATTAGTTTAAGAAATGACTATGAGCAAATTTTAAGTTTTATACTTTAGTTTGATCTAGATAATGAAGTTGGCTCTAGCTACTTTTGCCACAGGCATCTTGGATTATTCAAGGCAGCTTGCAAGTGGGCTCACCTATGGTGTGATAGTTCCTCTTCTGCTGATAGTGTTGTCAGGGCTTGCTCTTTGAAATCCCACCAAATTCCCTTCTCTTTGACTGTTGAAAAACATGCGCTGTGCAAAGACTTTTATTAGCTAAACTGCTGTGAACAGACATTCTCTTTTTGTGACTCTTTTCATGTAATAGAAAATAATAATCTCTCTAAACCTATAAAATAGAGATAATAATGGCTACTTCATAAAGTTGTTTGTAAGGATTCAGTTGAATTCATGCAAGCCACAGCTAATACCTAGCATAAGGACTCAGTAAATGGCAATTTATGAATTGTTATATGCATTTTCTTGTATGTATACATTTTGAAATTTCTTTAACCTCAACACTGGATGAAAAATTATCAACAACTCCTTTTGTTCCTACAAAAGAGAATCAGATACTGTAAATGAAAAATGGCATGGACTCATCAGTACATGGCAGTGTTCTGAGAAATGCCTTTACTATAATTTCCATGGAAACATCAATGACCTCTGGATCATCAACCAAATTGCCTTCCTAAACTGTTTTCACATCCTGATTTTATAGCCACAGCCTTGAAGCAATATACTGTTGCTGTCAGATGGTGATGGTTGTTTTAATGTTTTAAAATTGAAATGTCATAATCTTGGGTTAGCTTTTCTGACTTCGGTCTGGTTTCAAGGCTGTAATTACAAAGTTAGAAGTCTGAATTGTATGAAAGGTGATATAGGTTGAACAGACAGAAGTTATTAACGTTTCCATAGAAATATAGATACTTCTTGTATTTAGCTGAGCAAAAATATGAGGATGATAGGTTACATAATTGAGAATCCTTGGCATCTCCTCCCACGCTCCTTTTTTCACCCCTACGATTTCATGTTAAGAAAATACATTAGGATAAAGGCATTGTTTTTCTTGTGATCTTTAAACCTTGGCATTTAAATGGAGAAAGGGAAATATGACTTGAAGCTCTGCCAGCTGGATTTTGCTGTGCAACTTGGAGTACAGTGCTATGTCTCTGTATTCAAAAGCACTTCCTGTCATTTTTGAAGTGCGGTTTGTCAGGTTGCCTATGAAAACCAAAACCAAATGGTCCAAGCAAACCCCACTTATTGGATAGAAAGGCAAGAGAGGCAGATATGAATTTTTTTAAATCATTTTATTAGGGGCTCATACAATGCTTATCACAATCGATACATATATCAATTGTGCAACGCACATTTGTACATTCATTGCCCTCATCATTCTCAAAACACTTGCTCTCCAATTAAGCCCCTGGCATCAGCTCCTCATTTTTCCCCTCCCTCCCCGCTCCTTCATGATCCCTTAATAATTTATAAATTATTATTTTGTCATATCTTACACTGTCCGACGTCTCCCTTCACCCACTTTTCTGTTGTCCACCACCCAGGGAGGAGTTTATATGTAGATCCTTGTACTCAGTTTCCCCTTCTCACCCCACCCTCCCTCCACCCTCTCGGTATTGTCACTCTCACCACTGGTCCTGAAGGGATCATCCGCCCTGGATTCCCTGTGTTTCCAGTTCGGCAGATATGAATTTAAGGCTCTGTCAATCCAAAGAAAAATGCTCCAGTATTAGTGTAGGTCTGGAGCAAGGTTGCAGACTGCAAATCTGGCTACAGTTTATTACAAAAAAACCCAACCCTACCTTCTTTTTCTCAATCTCTACATAAACTACTCATTGTATCAAAAGGAGCCCAGGAGGTAGGATTGGGAGAGGGTCCTAAAAATAGCAAAGGTGCCTAGAATTTGAGGGGCTGAGAATGGTTGGCTATCTCCACAAATAACTTTTCCCTCCCCAATGCACTGTGAAGCAAGAAAAGGGTAATACAAAGTTCCTATTCCAAACTGAAACTCTATTCAAGAATAAAAATGTCTGTCAACTTTGATGTTAAACCAGTATCTTAGTTAACCTGGCTCTGGTATTATGCTATTTGTTTAATACTGTTTATCTACTCCTCCTCTTCCCCCATCGTCTCTTTAGTAAAAGGAGAAGGTATGGCCAATTTTCTTAGGATCCTTTTCAGCTGCAAAGTCTACCGAAAGTTGCAGTTGTGTGTACTAAACAAAAACACTAAAACAAAACTCATTGCCATCAAGTCAATGCCAGCTCAGAGTGACCCTGTAGGGCAGGGTAGAACTGCCCCTGTGAGTTTCCAAGACTGAAACCCTGTACAAGAGTAGAAAGCCCATCTTTCGCACAAGAAGCAGCTGGTGGTTTTAAACTGCTGACCTTACACTTAGCAGCCCAACTGATAAGCACTACGCCAGAGGGGGAGAAATAATATAGCATCAATACTTGAGGAACACTTAAGGGTTGCCAGGATTAAATTAAATTTTTTTTAAAATAACGAAACTATAAAGAATGTCTTGATCATTCCTAACCTTTCCATCACACCAGCTCCCTTTAAAAGAAGGGAAAAATCGGGTAGAGGGAATAACATTTACAGCATCTTTCTGCAATGTAAACACTAGCCCTGGTCCCAAAGGCTTCATTCACTTTGCTGACCTAAAAACAGAAACAAAATAGTACTTATACTCCCTAATGTTGTCATATAGAATAAATGAAATAATGCAAAGCACTTATAACAGTAGCTGGCACACAGTCAATTTGAACACAGTTAGCAATTATCATAATTGGTAAGTCATTCTGATCTCTCCAAAACACAAATATGACTGTACTTATAAATGAGACGTCTTGATTTAAAACTATAAGCCACTCTGCAGCAACTCTAGAGAAACTGTTTCACTCTGTGAACATACAGAAACAGCACCTTTTTATTAAGCCATCACTTAGTCCTATCATTGAGTTGGTTTCTTGATGAGGCTGCAGCATTCACGTGAAAATTGACCTCAGGGTCAACCATTGAGTTCACCAGAACCATGAAATAAATGACAGACATGTTTAGGAGCTATGGATACTAAGCTACCCTACCCTGCCCCCAACCCACCATATTCACAACTCAAAGTGTATAGTAACAACCTGCTTTATAGCTTTTGTTACCTGAAATAATTCCACTAGTTTAGAAGGAAAGCTTTTCTTCTAGCAGTATTGTGGCCATTATTAGCACTTAACTGTTAGAGTTACTTTCTTGCTTTGCTACAACTCAAAACTAAGAGAAATGTTAAGGCAATCAAGGCGCCCAGACTAGGAGATCATTAAATATTATATTGCTAGTCTGATCGGACTTTTGTAATTCTTTGAATATGCCTCACATTCGTGAATGCATCAAAGTGACCGTAACTTTCAGAAGCAAATAAAGGCTAATAATGTCAAAGAAGAACATGTCCTTTTAACTTTAACAAAGCAGCTTGAATGAAATACAAGTTGACCTGGAAACTAAAGCTGTGGGGACACATTGATCACTTACAGGCCCTATCATGTTTTGGCTCTCATGTTTTTAGTTTTATTCACTCTTCACCTTGTTCCAAACAGTATTAAGTAGCCTAGTTATTTTTCCCCCTACAAAACATGTGTCAGAATTACCTCTTATTCCACAGAGAGATCTGCATCTATATCTAGCCAGTATTTAAGCAAGTACTCTTTGCGTCTCTGTTGGCAAGGTGTCCTAACCTTTCTACCAGCATCTTCCTCAAATACCTCAAATTGGCTCCCAATTTTGTTCTGTTCTCTTTGGAAATACTTAAGGGGCATTAATGGTAAATGCTGCAGCATATGCAATTTTTTAACAAAAAAAGGATGTGAGTCGTTACCGGGACAGCTACACATAGGGAGCACATACCAAATACCTAGCAGGAATACTTTACTGGGTTTGAAGACTAAGGAACAAAGTCTTGTGGAACAACTCAAGTCAATTGGCTGAACATAATCCATAATATTTGTGTTCTACATCTTAGTTTGATAAGTAGTGTCTGGGGCCTTCAAAGCTTGCAAGTGGCCATTGAAGATACAACTATCAGTTCAACTCATCTGGAACAAAAGAGAAAGAAGGAAACCAAAGAAATTTCAAAGAAGAAACTAATCTACAGGACTGATTGCCTGTGTATACCACAGTCTCGTCTATCTTGAGCCAAATAACTAGATGACATCAGGCTACCAGTACCAACAGTTCTGACCAAGGACAGAATAGATGATCCTGTGAGGGCAATGAATGTACAAATGCGCTTTACACAATTGATGCATGCATGGATTGTGATAAGAGTTGTATGAGCCCCTAATAAAATGATTTTTTTAAAAATAGATGGTCCTGGATAGAATGTGTGGTGAAGTAAAATTGCTTAAATGTTTCTTCTATCCATGTCTGTGTAACTCCCGCCAAATGTTTCAGTGGGACCATGCAAACAGGTTATTGGTCTAATGAGTCATTTCATGAAGCAGGAAAAGAGAATTTAGGGATCAGGGAATAACAATCACCAGTGGAGCACCTCCACACCAATCCCTGACTGAAGTGGCAGAGGCACCAGAGGCTGTTGCGTGAAGACCAGAGACCATGAGCAGTGAGGTAGAATAGCAAGTGGGCTTTCCAGGCTACAGAACAAGACAGAGGCCATGGGACCATGTGGCTGACAGACTGAGGAACAGAGAAAGGTGGCTACTGGCTGAGAAATAGTACTGCTGTGGGCCAAAGACTTTCTTTACTGTTTTCTGATCCTGCCATGTTGGTAACCTGTTAACCCCCATAATAGCTGTATTGTCTATGAGTTGTGTGGCCACTGAAATGAATTACTGAACCCAGGAGAGAAGTGTGTTGTGGGAGAAACAGTTGGGGTCATAGCAGGGTAAAAGGATGAAAGGTGGAAGCCTGCCTGCCTTCTGCCTTGTGGCAGTTGGTCTTGGGTTGGTGTAGAGATGGATTCTCCAGCCAAAGGTGATTATTCAAGTTATTTTGCAAAGGTTAGAACTACAGAACCAATAGAGACTAAAAATTACCCTGAGAAACTTTAAACACTGAAATTAAACTACTCCTGGAGGTCACCTATCAGCTACATAACAGATCTGATCATAAAATAAACAGTATTTATCTCTGCGTACCATGCTTCTTCATTTTTTTCCCCATTCATGAGACCAAACAGTCAACATTTGCTGTGGAAGCTAGATTAATGGAAATGGAACACTAGAATGGAAATGAGAATGTTGACAAAACATAGAAAATGTAACCAGTGTGAATAATCTGTATGGAAACTGTTAAATGGGAACCTAATTTTCTATGTAAACTTTAACCAGAAAACATATTAAAACAAATATATAACCAGTTGGGAAAAAGATAAGATTTTTTAATTTCTTATTGTAAATAAGGTAAAGCTTCATAGAACAAATCATAGTTTTATGTTCAACAATTCATATACATTTTGTATCAAATAATACAGTGCAATCTTCTCAAAGTACCATCACCCATCCCACTTCCCTGTGTTTCCTGTTTCCATTCCTCCTCCTTTTCTAACGCTCTGTGCTTTGTCCTGGGTAAATGCTGTCTTTTAAAATCTTAAATAGTGGATTATTCTAACAAAGGATAAGTTTAGTTTCAGACCTGAAAGATGACTAAGAGCCACAGTCTTGGTGTTTTCACCAGTCTCTTTCCAACAGTAAGCCCAGTCTCTTTTATGACATTCAGTTTTGTTCCACAATTCTTACCCACTCTATTCAGGAACTTCTAATGTGATCCTTTTCAGATTAGTCAGTAGCGGTAGCTGGACACTAGCTAGTTCTTCAGGTCTCTTATGCAGAGATTCCAAGAGTACGAGTCCTGGAGTCAAGCAGATCTGAATTTGGATCCCATCTTTGCCATTTACTGGCTATGTACCCTGGGCCCTGTCACTTAAAACGCTCTCAGTTCTTGGATCTGCAAAATGACAATATTAATTATTTAACCCTCTCTGTAAGGCTACATGCAAAAGAACTGGCATGGTCATGAAAGAATTGGATGGTGCCCAACAACCATGAATGAACATTTTCATCAAAGATGAAAGGGTACATACAGAACAAAATTTCAAATTCTCATAGAATCCACAGCTTTTTGGAGTCATTTGAAATTATTGCCAAGATAATCATTAAACTTTAAATCAAAAATAGTCCCTGTAGTTCTCTTAAAACCAAGGATTTGGGGGACCCGGGAAAATGGCGACTAGTTAAGACTCACCCATCCGTAGCTCCTGCTGCCAGACGTGAATATTGGGAGGGAAAGAGGGACCAGACTTAAATCCGTTTTCCAGGATGCGAATGCAGCATGCCAGCATGGAGAGGGGAGCCAGTGGAGGGGGTCTGAGGGCTCGCCCCCAATACCAGCTACGTGGACAACTGCCCCTCCCCCCAAAAGAATTTACTTTAGAGGACGGCACTGAAGCTGAAGCTAGGGGAGAGGGACATGTCTGATCAGAGCACATGGGAGCAAATGAATGGTGAGGAAGAGAGAGTGGAGCACATCTTGGCCCACTAGGCCTGGAAGACAATATGCCCACTCTGAACAGCCAATGCGCAGAGTGGACCATATGGCTGATCCCACTCTGAGACACAAAGTCCCTAGCTGACCCATGGCCCTATGGGGGACAACAATGGAAACTCAGTGTCATGATGGGCCCATTCTGACCCCACGATATCGAGGCAAAACACTAAAGGCGTGTGGTAGAGCAATGGGGGGAGCAGAGCAGGGAGCTCCTGAGGGAGTGCAAAGGATAGACTTTGGGGCCAGAGCATATTACCCCAATGGACTTGACTGGAAGACACGCCTAGAAGTAAAAAATCTGACCTTGATCTATTTACAGGTTTTTCTTTGTTAAATTAAAAATTGTATTTTGTTTTGTTTTTTTGCTAATTTATTCTTTTCTGGGTGATTGGTTTTCTTTTTGTTGTCATCGTTGTGATCTCCTTTGCCGCTCTGTCTTGCTATGCCTTGTTTTTTGGTGCATATTATTATGTCTGCAGATCTATCTAGATAAAATGGGCTGGATGAACAGTCTGGAGGAGAAAACAATGGGACCGATGGTTCCGAGGGAAATGGGAAAGGGGGAGGCAGGGGAAAGGAGGTGGTGTTAACCAACCCAGGGACAAGGGAGCAACAAGTGGTCCGAAATTAGTGGCAAGGAGGGTGTGAGAGGCCTGGTAGGGATTCAGCAAGGGCAATGTAACGGAGAGAAATTACTGAAACCCAAATGAAGGCTGAGCATGATAGTGGGACAAGAGGAAAGTAAA
>NW_022103929.1:557635-574395 GCF_000313985.2 Echinops telfairi | reverse complement strand
AGCGCTCAAGTGGAAAGCAAATGTTTTGAGAATGATGATGGCAACAAATGTACAAATGTACTTGACACAATGGATGGATGTATGGATTGTGATAAGAATTGTAATAGCCCCCAATAAAATGATTTTTAAAAAAACCAACCAACCAATGATTTAGTTCAACTAGTAAACAATGTCTGCCTTAAGCATTATGCTCTCTTAAAAACATCTCTGTGATCAAACTGGCAATAGCAACTCAAAAGGTTATGCTAATGACAGAACAACTTAGAAAATGAGGGTGAGAATGGTTGAGCTAGAGATATGTAATCAATGTCATTGTAAAGTACATATAGAAACTTGACAGGTCTTTTGCTGCATATTGTTGCAACATCAACAAAATATCAACTTTATAAATATATAAAAATACTATCAACTCTACAAAGAAAGACACTAATTATATTCAAGTAAAACTTAGGCTAATTTTACACAATAATTCAGTTGCTAAATCACAACTCTCAACTAATTAATCAATTTGGGACAAAAACTTTTCTTTTTAATAACAAAAATACACCATAGTTCAATGTATGTCCTAAGAGATAAATATTTTTATTTGTGATTTACAACGTAGATAGCAAAACTAGAGAGAGCCCATATGGTACATGCTTATTTTAAAATTTAAACACTCTTGGTTTAAGTCTTCACTATTCAAGTAATTGTCAAAATATGAAAGTAATAAAACTAGAAATTTTTTCTTAGTTACTCAGAAAACTTTAAAGATAAAGGTATTAAAATGTGAACATTCTACTTTTAAAAAAGAATTATATTTTTAAAATTAAAATTATAACCTAGGATCCAATTAAGGCAAATTTATACTGGGTTCTGACTGTCTCTGCTACAGGATAATATAATTGAATGTTAAATTTATAATTATTATAAATGTAAGTTACAAAAGGCAATTCAGAGACACTCTTTATTGCACTTGTTATTAATAGCATGTTTCAAGAACTGCTGGCTGTATCTTCAATCAAACTCACTTTTTCAACATTATCTAACCAGAAGTCAAGAAACTTTATGGTATCTTGTATATGCATTTCAACAAATACCGTACTTCATGTCACAGTACAAAGTGCCTACAACGTTATTATTTTAAACCCCACTTCTAGAATTCAATAAACACCATGAATGCATTATTTAGAGAAAGACTTGTGCTCCTTCTGCTAAAAGAAGTCATTAAATGAAAAAACAATAAAAACATCAGAAAAACCATCCCCAAACCTCAACATTACCTTGGAATCAGTTAAATTCTCCCAGGAGAGAGGGAAGGGGAGTAAAGAAAAGGAGGAAAACAAAGGGATGAGAGGAAAGGAGCAAGAGGCAGAAGAGAGGAGGAGGAAAGTTTTGGTGTTAAGCTGCTAACTGTAAAGTTGGTGGTTCGCACCCACCAGCTGCTGTCTACTCCTATAAAGATTGTGTCAGAAACCTTATATAGACATGCTTACTATGTGTCAGAAGCAACTGCATGTCAGTGGGTTTCGTTTTGTCTTTTAATGATCAGTTTATGCACCTGTAAATTGAACACACTATCACCTGTCAGTGTTTTGCAAAGTGAGGAGACCACTGGAAGATTTTGAGTGGTACAAAGAGAAAGAATTTTAAAACATTACGAAGTTATTATCTTTTTCGATTCTTTTGATCCTGATTGCATCAGAAAGGGGAAAAAAATCTCAGTTTAACTTATGTATTGCCTCTCTAACGAAGTCTCAAAGACTTGAGCATACAGTTCAATTTAAGATAATTTAATTTTCATTAAATTCATTTTTACTTCTACCTTCTACTTAGGACAAATAATTGCACACTTAGGATAATGATAAAAATTCATTTTAAAATAAATTTTTAAAAAGTATTAATTATACAACTCTTTAATGTACTGAATTGTATATGTACATTATGTCAATAAAACTGCTAAATTTTAAAGAAAGTTAAAACACTAAAGTAAGTATTAACTACCTTCAATAGTAAAAACTATAAGGAAATAATACATCTTTAGTGGTACAGGAAAGACTGGGTGAAATAATGGTGTAAGTAGTGGTAAATTATTTTCAACTCCAAGCTTCAGTTTACACATAGGTAATATGGGAATATCTCCAGGAAGAAGAGAAAAAGAGTGATTAAGAAGAAAGCACCCTGGTAGTATCAAGGGTTAGGCGCTGGGGTGCTAACGCCCAAGTTTTACAGTTCCAACCCACCAACCTCTCCACAGGAAAAGTGGTTTTGGTTTTTCATGAGGAAGAAGAGGGCAGTGGTGGTTCAGAGGTGGAATTCTTGCCTTCTATGTAGGAAACCCAGGTTCCATTTCTGCCAATGCACCCCAAGCACAGCCACCACTGGTCTATCAGTGCTTGGGAGTTGCTGTGATGCTAAACAGGTTTCAATGCAGCTTCCAGTCTAAGACAAACTATAAAGAAAAGTTTTCTAGTTGATCTACTTTCAAAAATTGGTCAATGAAAACACTACAGATCACAATGGTCCCATCCTTTTGTGCAGCAGGGAGTTCCCCCATGAGTCAGGGGCTAACTCTAATTCCATGGCAACTAACAAAAATGAAAACTTGGCGGGGGGTGGGGGGACCCTCACTGTCATCAGGTTGATGGCAATTCAGTGACTGTACATAGCTGGTTGAAGATTTCAAACTGCTGACCTTAAGGTTAGCAGCCCCACACACACCCACTATAAAACCAGGGCTCCAGTTCAAAAATAAGGGAAAGGAAATTAACAAGTTCTGTAAGTTCTATAAATTAGATTCAGCCAACTGAGTTTTGCTGAACTGGATATTAAACAAGTTGGCTATTTGGAAAGCTGTTTTTCATTGACTTAAATTTCAGTGAACTGGCTTGCTTACTTAGGAAGCCGATTGTAGATAATGAAATTAACTCAGAAATGTTAGTTCTCCTAAACTAACACAGCCACACTCCATATTCTTCAAATCTGAGTTCTATGCCTTATTTCATTTTCCAAACATCTTTCTGTGGCGATTCAATGTTCTTTTACCAAAACACCCTCCCAGCATCTCCCCAACAAAAAAGAAAAAGAATCACAAAAGTCAGAGACTGAATTTTAATCAGAATTTAAAGCTCATGCTCTAACGCATGTAGTTGTTACTACATCATAAAAACAGCTTCTTGAAATAACTTCTATTTCTAGAATTTAACAACCTAAAGCAACTATTTGTTTTGTCTTTTTCTGTAAACATTTGTAATTGTCATTTAGAGGCTGAGTGCATGATGCCAGACTAAACTGAAATAATTTCAGATACAAACTAACATTTTAGGTCATATTAACTGCTTTCCTTTCTCCTACTCTCTTTTTTTTCCCCCCTACACATCTTTCTTTTCTTTTTATTTTTTTAATATATTTTTAATGTTTTTAATCATTTTATTGGTGGCCCATACAACTCTTATCAAAACCCATTACATACATCAATTGTATAAAACACATTTGTACATTTGTTAACCTCATCATTCTCAAAACATTTGCTCTCCAAGTAAGCCTGTGACATCAGCTCATTTTCCCCCCTTCCTCCTCCCTCATGAACCCTTGATAATTTATAAATTATTATTTTGTCATATCTTACACTGTCTGACATCTCCCTTCACCCACTTTTCTGTTGTCCATCCCCCAGGGAGGAGATTATATGTATATTCTTGTCATCGGTTCCCCCTCTCTACCCTACCCTCCTCCCTCCATCCTACACATCTTTCTGCTCAGATAATTTCAGATCAAATTTTGCAAAATCAAAATTGCTAAAACTCACTGCCACGGAGTTGATTCTGATTTGTAGTAACCCTATAAAACAGAGTCTAACTGCCACTGTGAGTTCCCAAGGCTATAAATCTTTACAGGAATAGAAAGCCTCATCTTTCTCCCACAGAGTAACTGGCGGGTTTGAACTGCTGGGTTAGCAACCCATGTATATGCTACACTACACTAACAAAGTTCCTCAGTATTGCTACAGAGCCCTCATTACCATCTTTAAGGATCCCTGTCTGCAATCTGTAATGTTTTTCTTTCATTATGCTGACTTCATTGCACAGACACATCTACACATGCACACAATTTATGATCAATTATTTCTATGAATGTTTGACTAGGCAAGTTTTAGTAAATAAATGCAAAAAATAGAATATTCCTAAAATCTACAAGATCTATCTATGGTGGTACTTATCCTCTACTTCAGATTATCACATTTGTGATACTAGAGGACATGACAAGTCTTATCTTACCTACTGACACATAAGACCTTACAGCAACAATTTCAAGGTTGCATCTAAGATAGTAGGTCAAGGCTCACTAAACAATATATTCTACCCTTTTTAATAAGCAGAAACATTTTCTGTTCACAGATCTTATGGTGTAGCCCACATAAAGAATTTTTATTTTATTTTTTTAAAGAATATTTTAAAATGCAAATTCTTTACTTTTACCTGAGTACAAAGGGTCTTCCAAAAGCTGGCATAAAAAGATCCTATATCTTTTCATTCCTTTTTCCACAAACTTTTGACACGTCCCTGCACATATAAGTATGCATGTACATGCATACATAAATGCTTTCCCCAGATTCTTAGAGACAATTAGAGAAGCCTCCAGGGTATCTTTGGCACCCATCCCAACAGCCGCCTCAGAAGGGTCCCTAAACAGGGACCAGGCTAAAGAAACTGAAATGGGGTGGGAGTTAGAGGCAACAAGTGTGGGAAGAATGATGTCAGAAATCTAAAAAAGTTCAAGGGACAAAAAACAATTAGGAATATTACCACTCCAAAAAATGAGGGCAGAACAGTCTACCACAGTGTCTCAATTCTACCTCAAACACCAAGCATTTACATTTAAAAAATAACAATCAGTACTACTAACAGCCTAAGATTAGTAGTATACAAGGTAACTGAGTGTAATGTGTGTGTGTTATTGTGTGACGTGAACTTGTTTGTCCCAAGACTCCGAGTCCATTTCAGTTTCACTTTCCTCCTTTTTTCTTTAAGCCACTCACACCACTGTTTAGGTTTGGGGGCTAAGGAATCTGGAGGGGGCGTGTAATGTTATTGCTAATAATGGTGTGCTGAGGTATAAATGTGCACTTCTAAAAATCTATCCCAAAGTACTATCTAAATAAAAGCAGCAAACACATAATCTGAGCAGCACTGTATACAACAGTGAGAAACTAAAACAAACTGTTTTACAAAATCAAAATTGTTGAAGAACATCTTACAGCAGTTCTCAACCTGTGGTTGGAGACCCCTTTAGGGGTTGAACGACCCTTTCATAGGGGTCGCCTGATTCATAACAGTAGCAAAGTTACAGTTATAAAGTAGCAGTGAAAATAATTTTATGGTTGGGGGGGGTCACCACAAGATGAGGAACTGTATTAAAGGGTCGTGGCATTAGGAAGGTTGAGAACCACTGCTCTATTACAATCTTTAGGGAAAATTTTAGTTGCCTCTAGAAATAATGAACTGTTGCATAGCTACTATTAAAAGGTTTAAATAAATTCATGTTGAACTGAAATTTATAATATGAGGAAAGCTTAAATTTAAGCAAAAAGAATATATAATGATATACACACATCTATGCTATGGAATCTTAGCATGCAAAAAATTAAAATCTAGAAAAAAGAAACAAAAAAATGTTAAAAGGTACTACAAGGTAGATTATGGGTTAAGTTTTCACTTCCAAGTTTTATATAATAGTAATACATTTTTAAATTTTAAAAACAATAGATTCTTAAGCAGCTCAAACCTTAGGACTTAAGGACCACAAGCAATTCAAACACAGGTATTCAAAATCACAACCATTTAAAACCTAAATACAAGATAAGACGTAATCCCACTCAAATACTTTTATTTATAAGCAAGCACTGCCAACTGTGTTCCCCAGATGTGTCCCCCTTAGATTCTAAAGGCTCTAAAGTCCCTTTCCAAACAAGGCACTGGAAACATTGAGTATTCCTTGGCCAGGACCCCATCACTGCTCCTGAAAGGAGCTTTGTAGATAAATTTACAATACTACACATGCACAGAGTATTGCCCTAAATTCTCCTTAACTGCTTTTTGTCGTTAGGCACTCTAGTATCAAATTCAAACTTACTCCGAAATATTTTGAAAAGGCTCAGAAGATAAGGAAATTTTATCTTCAAATATTAAATCCTCTCCTTTTCCACATGAAGGCAATACTTTCAGAAACTGTGTGCTATCGTCAAACCTACCGTATTCTGATGTTTAGCCACACCAACTACCTTTCAGATGAGTACGAAAATGAATATTTTTGGTGGGAAAGGAATTGCAATTTCCCACATTAGGTGATTAAGTTTTCCTGTCTAAAAGGCTGATTAATGAATATTTCAACTGCAGCTCCCAAGCTAACCACCCCATTCCACCTCTCCACCCTTCCCCCCATGCATTGCTGCCCCTTTCCTGCTGGGTTCTCTTTTTACCCACCAGCAGCAAAATTTAAGTAGGTTCTCCTGTTGTGCAATTTTCCTGACTGAATCCCCATCCTCAAATGCAAGGCATTTTATCTTAAAAGGATAGAGCTCTTGCCAATATTGAATAAGTAATGCAGATAAAAATCTCTCTACAGGCATGAAGGAAAAAACTCTGAAACTACCTATAAATTTAACTCAATTAATGAGATTGTCACAAAAAAGAGTGTTGCAAGATAACAAAATGTGACCATGTTAAAAACAAATTATCTAATTTCAAGTTCATATTACAAATGATCAAAACATTAGTACCTGAATTGCAAACATGTCAATCCAGAGAATGGAATTTACAGACTTTAAATCGGCTAGATTTTCTAATATTAAAAGAGATAAAAGTATAAATGTTCTTAGAAGGATGATTGAATAGAATACTAGAAATCAAAATTATCCTAGAAAATCTGGCCTTCCTGTTAACCAAATTCATTCCATGATAAAGCTGGAATATCTCTTCAGAGATTATCTAATTTAGCCTCTTCGCTTTATAAGCAAGTCCAGACACACATTTTTTCGACAGAACCTGGTCATAACCCAGGTCTATCAACTAACTATTCCTTGGACTATTTATCTACTTAAAGTAACTTAATTGGCCCACTCTCTTAAATCTTTTCCTACACCAACTACATTATTCTCACAATATTTTAACTCACACTACCTACCTTTCCCCACATCTTCTAACACTCTGACTGGAAATCACCTTACATATTTTACAAACTTTGGAAAAGTGGCTCTTAATATTTCTATTTTAAATGGCCACATCAATCTTCTTAAATTGATTCTTAAAGCCTCTTTCAGCATTTTGTGGCAGAAATAAAAGTTACAGGAGGGCAGAACCAAAAAGCCAGTCTGACTAGATTCTGGCTCATCTTGACCCTGAAGAGCAGAGTAGAACCAAAAAGTTTCCCAAACTGTAATCCAGTTTGGAACCGGGCTACCACATCTTTCTCCTGTTAAATGGTTCAAATCTGTAGATGGTTCAAACCACCTTTCAATTAGCAACTGAGTGTTTAACTAGTGTGCCACCAAGGTTTCTTTTACAGAGGACAGGCTACCTTTTCCTAATCTGCATTCCCCCATGTAGTCAAGCAAATAGGAATTTACCATCTCTTCTTAATCTTATATATAGTCACTTTTAGTCACAAAAAGGGCACTACAAAAGGAAACTACATTCTAGTTTCAGCAGGATCCACCAAACCTTGGTTTAGCTTTAATTTTATCTTGGTTTAGATACTGACCCCAATTATCTTAAAAGACTGCAAAAGTAGCATATTGCCATCCCTTTTATTTTGTACACTTTCTCTGTCACAGATTCAAAGGACTCTCATATAGGCAAAGAATTCAGATTCCTGACCTATTTATTCAATATTCAAGAAACACTAATTCCCTGCCCTTGGGGATGAGAATACAGATAAGCAAGGAAGACATGACATCCCTAGTTTGAATAACTCAAAACTTCTTTCCTTAGTACTTACTCTTCAGCCTTACCACCAAGGGTTATCTTTGATTGAGTGAAAGTGCTTTCTGGTCAATCACAAAGTAAAGCCACACAAAAGAAAAAGAGCACTCACAACTCTAAAAATGGATCTTTGCAACTCTCATACCTCCAGGAGTACCTAAATGAGCCACACAGTAACACCTTCAGCTGTGAACCACTAAGTTGGAAATATGAATCTACCTAGATGCATATTAATCTAACCTCCCAACACCAAAAAGTCAACCAATAAAAATATGGCACAACTCTCCTCTGACACACATGGGGTCGCCATAAAATACAATATAAGTAAACTAGTTTTAATCTCCAGGAGTTGAGTTCTGGGTTTAGAGCTCCTTGACAATTATCAGTGGCCTCTATTCTCCAGGGTCTACTTTACTTGTAATCAGAAAAAGTGTACAAAAATATATGGGTAATGCTTGGTGCTTTATAAATCTCCTCACTAATCTTAACAACCCAACGACTGATTTTGGAAACATTAGCATAAATGTGTGTGAAAGTATAGGAAAAATATTAAATTGAGGAAATAAATTATTAATGCTGTTACTAGCTGGGAATCTGGGATTTAACCACTCTGGAGATCTCAAATTTTACCATCTGTAAAATGGGGATCAAAGAATACCTACCACACCAAATGGTTATAAAGTAAGTTATATACGTCAAGATAGAATGTTAGTATCTTTGTGAGCACGATATAAACATTAGATGCTATTACTTTTAAATTAGAAAATTAAAGATCAGAGAAGTGACAGAGTCACACAGCTGTGATCTTTGTTCTCTAAATCTCCAGAGTCCCTGCGCTATCCTTCCCCCACCATCTAACCAAAGTGCTTCCTCCCAGGCTGGGACTACTTTGGCCTTTTCCAAAAAACAAAGCCTCCTAAATGGATGTCAATGGGGTGTGCCCCCCCCCCCAGGTGGTTTATTATCCTGCTAAAAAGAGAAGTTGGGGGAAGGACAGCAAAGCTAAAAAGGAAGTCTCCAGACAGGTTAGATTTCTTTTTTTTTTCTTCTTCTTTTTTTTTCAGGTTAGATTTCAAGAGTAAAACAGTCATAGCAAATAGAAAATTGGGGGGGGGGGGGATACAAATCTACCTCACTTAGTTTTAGTAGTTAAAGGCTATTTACCTCAATTGAGAAAGAATGCATCTAATGGTTTCTCCTAAAACTTGAAGTAAAATCCAAGTGGTCAATGAAAAAGGAGCGTTTTGTCTTATGATTAAGCTGCAGCGCTCACAAGACACATTATTTAAAAGGCATATTAATGTGAACCGTCAAGAACATCAAGGTAATTACAGCTCTCAGGAAGGAAGCCCAAATATCTCACAGATCCTCCTTCTTTACCCAACAAGATGAAGATCCTAAATTCTGTTCCAGTAACTATTGTTATTCACATTGTTCTGCGACATTTCTTTAGCCAGCAAGCTCCCTATAGAAGTTCTACCTAGCAACTACTTCAAGGAGTAACAACACAGCAATTGACTTAAACTAAAATGTTACATTAGCACAGGGTTTTTTCAGAGGAGAAGAGATGTTTCTCTTATACAAATTGTATCACTACCACTCAGTGAAAACCAGGTTAAAGTGAAACCAATCTGCAAAATTACACTGCAAAAACTACAACTTCAAAAGACTCAATGAATGTCAAAGATGTCTCATGAAAGCAAGCAAGCGTGCAATTATTAATTTTTCAAAAAGCTAAAGTTTCTTATCTTTTATAAACATTGTTATTTTTATAGCAACAAATTTTATTAAAAATTATGTTCGTGTTTTCATATATTTCCACAATTATAAATTTACTCTTTGGAAGGAAAGTAGTTCTTTTGGAAAACTTCTGTCACAAGATAATAGCTAAGTAACAGGTTTCGCATAGCAGGTTGCCCAAGCCTTATCAGTGAACTCATGAGGGTGAACTACGACTACAGATTTCATTTAGTCCCAAGCAAAGAAAGCTTACACTGAAATGAAATTATTTTCAATAAAAGTTCGTTATAAACTTTTAAAAAAGAAAAGCCAAAGTAACCCACAGTATCTGGTGAAGTTACTATTTTCTTACATAATGCGAGATAGCTTACACCAAGGGTTTTCAAATTTTGGCCTGAGTGATCTCTGGACCAGTTTAACACTTTTAAATTTTATTAAAGATCTCACCTTGAAAATCACCCGTTTCTAGATTACAACAAACAAATTTAAGGGCTCAACAAATGGAAAGAGATTTAAGCTTTAGCAAACATTCAAGTAATAATCAACAAATGAGTGATAAAAACAAAACAATACTACTTCAGAAATCATTTATTAATTTGTAAAGGTAAGAGAGAAGGAAGAGAAAAAGTATATAAGGCTACACACGTGTCCTGCCTCTGAGTTAACTATGATAAAAAGAACATCGCGCGCGCGCGCGCGCGCGCGCACACACACACACACACACACAAAGACCATCTCATGTGATCCAGTAGAGCACTGAGAATTGACAGATAGGTTCAAAACTGAATTTTTAATGCTTCTAAGGCAGGGGTTCTCACCCTGTGGGTCGGGACCCACTTGGGGGATCAAACGACCCTTCCACAGGGGTCACTGGATTCATAACAGTAGCAAAATTACATTTATGAAGCAGCAATGAAAATAATTTTATGGCTGGGGGGGGTCCACCACAACATGAGAAACTGTATTAAAGGGTCGCAGCATTAGGAAGATTGAGAATCACTGTCCTAAGAGGATACAACTTAAAGATTAAAATATGCATATGAATATTAACTTTTAAATAGAAATTAGATATAAATTAAGCTAGTTCCTGCCAGTAAATCAGTATGTCCTTTGTTCTGGTATAGTTTAGTTATTTGACATATACTGGGTCCAAAATATGAGATTATTCAAGGAGACTTCAAAGAGTTCTTAGAAAAAAAATGGAATTTAAAGATCCCAAAGAACCTATAAAATCCCACTGGAACTCTTGACTCTTTAGACTCAAAAGAAACATAGCTATCACAGAAATCATAATACCCCTTAATATTTGCTCAATTACATTCTCTTTCAATTCATATTTTTGAGGCAAAAACAAATCAGAAAACACAAAAGTTTTGTTTTAATTCTTCCAACCTATCAATGTACCACACAATGATTGGTTGGAAGAGTAACAAAACCTACTTACAGACCTCTGAAGAATCATTAAGACAGGTCTAAAAGTTCATGATTCTATGATATATAATACTCCAACATAACTATGAATAGGAGTTGGAAATAAAAAGGCTATCTACCTCTTCCACTTGAGGAATTTTGTTATACATTTCTCTCTACATTATGATTCTTGAATACATTTTAAATGAATTATAAATTATTTCCAATTAAGAGTTAATGAAAACATCTATGTTAAAGACATATTTCCCACTACAGTTTCATCATGTTTTAACTTATAAACAATTTCTTTTATTACTACAAATTCTTTTCGATTGTCTCATTTAGGCTATGAGAGAAGTCACTATTCTGGCTCAAACCACCCACAGAGTATATCTTCAAATCAAATGCCCGGATTTGTTTTCCCGAATACATTACATGTTTGTGCTCAGAGAATTGATTTTAGAAACATTACACCTGCCAGCTGACTTATCAACAGTGCCCATACAACTGACACCAACTTAAAGGAAGAACAGGTCCAGAAAACAGAAAAATATATTCCTACTGCCATCTGTGGTTTATGCTTGAATAGCTTCTCCAGTGTAAACAAATTGAAGGATGTAGAATTTGCAAATAATACCCCAAGACCTCATCATTTGAAGATATTTTAAAAAGTTAACTCTTAACAATTTGTAAATTGTATTTAGCCGAAGACAAGAATTTGTGATTCTCTATTTTAACTTACTATATAATGCTGATGGAGCAACCACAAATCAGCTAGAATGAAAATGTTTCCATTGCACAAAGACTAACTTTTGTTTCCTCACCACCACTCCTAAAGAAATTAAAAACACTTAAATACCTCTGTGAATTTATAGCTTCTTTTGAAATAGCAATTCCCAATATTATAACAGTTTCCCACAATGTTTAAAACAATAAATTTAATTGTGAGAACACTCAAAATTTTTCTTGGACTTGAGAATTCACTCCTTTTTCAACCTTCCAGACAAAAATTTGAGTGATCACTTATTCTACAGTATTTTTTAGAACAAAAATTCCAAATTGCAAACAAAGCCTCAGAGTAAGCTGTTTTCGTAACTTATTTTCTCCTGGTTTGCTTTCTCAAATGACAACCACTGTAGCGTGGGGATCAAAAGATTTGGTGCTGCTGGGGGTGGGGCAAAAAGCAATTCAGCTCCCCAGCAGCCAGCTGAGGAACTCCTGGTCTGCTTCCAAAGAAATCACTGTTAATTAGAATTACCAGGTTTACCCACTAGAGCTTTATTTAAGTAATGTAACCAGTGGGAAAAGAATATTTTTTTTCTTGAGAAGCTATTCTACACAGCTGCTAAACAGCAGGTTTAAAAGAGAATGAAGAACTTAATAAAGTACGTAAGTAACATTTTCACTCTTTTGAATAAAATTCTCTAATCTATAGTCACTTGTAAATCTCACAGAAAAGCAAGTTAGAAATCTCATAATGGTTTTCTTTTCATTTCCCATGAGCTACTGTCAAAAGTTTCATCTTTTTTCTGTTAAAACAGCTATGCTGGAAAACAAGCAAATAACTGAACGCTGGGCTTGATTTTATAAGTACTGCACTGCAAGTTACATACGATTATTAAGCTCTCCTGAATCTGATATTTCTGCTCTACCACAGATTAAAAGCTCAAGACCAGAAAAAGAATTATTTACCCAGCACCTTTCTGGTCCACTTTTAATAATTCTTTACTTTTGAGTTCGTTTCTACTAATTAAAGGCATTCATAAGCCCTTAAGAAGCTACCTGAGACATGAAAAGCTTTTTAAAAATTCACCTTAAGACAAAAATCTGAAAGAACACATTTTTCTTCACAATTTATTGGTTATGGAAACTTTCAAAGTTTTACAAAGAACTGAGTATACCGTATTAGACCGCTACTTGTGTGGGCTTATCTAGCTACCTTCTGTTTAAAACTGTTTCCAGGACTCAGAATCTTAGCTAAGACCCAACCTTGCTTATCTGTTGATTCAAATATTGTTTTTTTTCCCCCTGAGGCTGACCTCTTTTCACATACAAAATGATTAGGATCTGGCTCAAAGTAAGGCATTTTTACTGTGCTATTTTAAAAGAATATATTTGACCAGCAAAGTAAAATTCACTCTTAGAAGCATCTGCCCAAATTTATATACATGCAAAAAATACTGAGCAGAGAAATGTCCTTTACCTTGGCTACAATGTAAAAGTAAACACAAAAAACAAAGATTTTAAAAGACGCTTGAGACCTTGAAATCTTGTATTTCAGAATCCAGAACTTGACATTTGGACACAATTAATTAATGGACTAACTTATTTACCACAAACCAGTAAGTATCTATCTAGTTATAAAAACTAAGTAATGGTGCCTTAATGGAAGATAAAGCTCACTAACTTTGCTCCAGGCCCTGTAGCAAGTGAATGGCCTTGGCCAACATAAACAAACACTAGAAATATTAAGAAACCTCCTTACCAATATTATTGTAGTTGACATTTCTAAGCACATATTTTAATCTAAAATCTGTTTTCTATCCTTACCCCACAGCCTTAGGAAAAAACAGACATTTTTTGAGAAATCAAGACATTCTAAACATTTTTTTTAAATGTGATTTGGGCATGTTTTAGGAAATTCACCAAGTTTTTTGCCCCCTCAGGTTTCTACTTCTCTCCCCATCTAAATCCCTTTTCACACACACACACCACACACACATACACACACACACTTTTGCTATAAAATTTAGGATGTCTTCTAGATTACGAAGTATGACATAATCAAATTTTGATTACATGACTAGAATGCTCAGAATTTGTAGATCTTATATCTGAGAACAGAGTATGGTCATCTCCCACCTCAGTTTCACAAATTATCACTGAATTTTGTTCACTGTTGCCTTTCAGTGTTCTCTGGAGGTCACATAGCCACCAAAACAACTGTGCGCTGTTTGGATAAAGAACCACGGTGCTAGATTATGCTTTATTTTTATTTTTTGTAGAACACTCTGAATTAACTCAGAACTTCATCTTAAAAGTCACAAAACTGAAGTGCTAAATTGATATGGAAAAATGCTAATTTAGTTTCAGGAATACATTATTTGAATGGCCCCATCACAGCAAGAAAAATACATGTTATTTAGTGAACTTTCCCCATTTCCTCCAAAGTATAAAGACAGTATATGCTTTTTAATTACTTAAAATGACATGTAACCTTTCTTAACTTCAAATATTTAATTCTACTCCTTCAATCTCTTAAAATAAAATGAACAATTGCTTCCTCAAATCATTCATCTTCCTTTAAAACCCTAAAAAAGAGCAGCCCTCTATTATTGCTTAGTACATTTTTGTTATGAAAACCCACAAGCAACAACTGAAAATATCTAAGAAAGCACATGGAATTCATGGAAGGGTGATGGAGCATCAAAAGGCAGGAATCTCTGTTCTGAGAGAATAAAAACCATTAAAGGACTGTAAATTCAGCATCTCAGAATTGACTGAGGGCACACAGAAACAAATTCAGCATCAATGCATTTCCAACAGGAAGACATTTCTAAAATTCCACCTCCAGTTTATTCCTTCATGATATAAACCAAAAAGCCTTCTAAATAGATATCTATTGCAAACATAAATACAGAAAGTCTAACTTTCTCTGCTTAGAACATAAGCAATTTCACTCACACTCTCATAAGAGCTAGTGAACACGAATTTTAACAGCACACAATGCTAAATCTCCCAAGTCTAATGTCTCGTGTATTTTCTTATATACAAATTGCCAAAAGTTCCCTGTGTGATTTCAACCGAAAAGGAACTGTAAAATATTAAAAGCACCACCTTAACCTAAATGGACTGCTGGCTAACAGTCTTTTAAATGGTTCTGGCCAATTCAGGAAATGAGACTATGAATGGGAAATTTGATTAAGAGTTAAAATTGAGTTCTTTAAAATGTACTAATGAATAATTAATAGCAAATGTAATCCCCAGGCTTCCCTTGGCTTACATTATTATTCTCAACTATTACTGAAAAGTGATGTCGACAGTAAAATACATCAGCTTTGTGTTATACACAGGTGAACATAGGAAATAGTCACACATGAGAAGGCAATATGAAAATATACACATTAAATATGGACTCTAAGACAGATCCAGAGCTTGGATAAAATATCAGCATGGTAAATTTTAGATCAGGATTTTATAACACTCACACAGTAACACCAAACCAAACCACCACACAAAACAGCTTAAAAAGTCAAATGCATTAAAGAAATCCTTTGTTCCTGATAACTGGCTTTCTACCCTAACTGAACTCCTGCCTCCTCCTTTGTGACACAGGATTTTATTGATCTCAAATATGTTCACATTCAGAAATTAGTCTCCAAAGACTGCCAACAACGAAGACTCCACACAGCATGCACATCTTTAAAAAGGACCAGAGATCGCCGAAAACACATAGCTATGTGGTCAGCAACATCAAATGAAGGTACCAGGCTCTCTTCAAAATACGCTTTTCCCTTAACTAGGAAAAATACCAGATCCACTGAATCAGCATTAAATGTATGATGTGTTAAGAAGTGTGAGACCCAGCCCAAGGTTACCGCACTGCCCCCCTTCTGTAGCAGCTCATTCATTCAACTACTGAGCCCCTAGATGACCAATTTTCAGGTTACTTTCCTCACACCTGCCAGGTCACTATCCTGATAAGAGAAACTTCTGGCCATAGCAATCAATTTTTAGTGCCTCCTAACTGACCTGGGTGTTTGCATTCAATTTGAAATCTGTTACTTGCTAGACACTGCTCGGTGCTAGATCTTCCGGAGCAGTGCGAGTTTACGGCGCAGAGAGGGGAAGCGGCACGGATCTTCGACAGGCTGCCCTTTCTTCGGAAATGAGGATACGTGAAAGGTGGAAGGCAGGGCAAATAAATAAATAAGTCGGGTTTGCCGCCGCAGCGTTTGCCAGGCCGGGCGAGCACCCTTTGTAATGCAGGCCTCCCGGGGCTATCGCCTGCGCTAATTGCTCCAGGGCGCTTTCCAAGTTCAAAAGTTCACCTTTTACGACCTCACTAAAGCGCCTTACACGTTACCAATAAAAACATTCCGCGGCAAACACCGAGGGGGGAAAATATCAAACAGATACAAATAAAACACTGGGCCGGGGAAGGGAGCGGCCGGGAGGACCTGAGGCGCCCGGCCTGGGGGCAGAGGGAGCGCAGGGCTCAGGGCGCAAGGCTGGGCTAGGTGAGGGGGATTCTCCGGGCTGGGGCGTCCAGCCCGGGGCGGAAGGGGACCAAGATTGGACCAGCTAATGGGGGACGACTCGGGGGCAGGTGTCCCGGCCCCGGGGGCTGGGCCGCCGGGTGCAGTGGGGGAGGGGAGCCGAGCGGGCCAGCGGGGGGCCGAGGAGGGAGGTGACGCGGGACCTCAGCACAGGGAATGAAGGGGTCCTGAGGGTGTGGCATGGGTCGGTCGGCAGGAAGGGAGCCGAGCGTCCGCAAAGCTGGACACGGAACGGACTCGGGTCGGGGGGAGGGGAGGATTTGGCGCTAAGGGATTCCTTCGAGAGCCGGGCCCCGGCAGAGGGAACACCGGGTAGACGCGAAGCCCCGTGCCCGGGGGCCGGCGCCAGATGGGGGCGACCCGCGCTGAGGGA
>NW_022103929.1:549888-557395 GCF_000313985.2 Echinops telfairi | reverse complement strand
AGCCTGGAGGGGGTGGGGGGCAGGAAGGGTCCGCGCTGAGGGGACCGAGGTGAAGGTTCACGCTGAGGGGACCCGGCCGCCCGTGCAAGCCTGGGCGTGAGTTCGCAGAAGCAAAGGTTTCCCCGAGGGAGAGAGCAGTGGGAGAGGAGGGGAATCCCTGGGCGCTGGGGAGCCTCTCACCCACCGTTGCGCGGCGGCGGAGGGAGCGCGGCGGGGGGCTCCAGGAACCCCGCCGAGCCCCCGCCGCCTCCCCCTCCGCTGGGCGGCCGTTCGTCCCGCTCCATGCGGTGGTGTTCAGGGCCCGCGCTGGGTCCGTTGCTCCGCCATGCCCGGCGCTCTCGTCGTCGTCGTGGCCCGCCGGGGGGAGGGGGCTGTCAGGGGCCGCCGGCTCCCGGCCGCGGCGCTCTCTGGGCCCCGAGCCGCCGGGCTCCGCGCCCCTCCGCGCCGCGCCCCCTCAGCACTGGCCAGCTCCCTCCCCTGACGTCACGCGCCTCTGCCACGCATGGCCAGCGGAGCACGCTGGGAATTAGAGTCCGCCCGGGGAGGCTGGCCATGCGGGACCCTCCAACTACAGGGGTGAGGAAAAGGACAAGCAGCCCTGCGAAGGAAAAGTCGAAAGGCTTTTGACATCACGAACCATACTAATACTTATAATACAAATGTAACAAACGATTATTTGCTGGACGTCTCTTTATTGTGATTTATGTAAGATAAAGATTCCCTATGAATCCTTTGATACCCCCGACCCGACCAGGAGTTTTTCCAAGGAGGTGAATTGCAAAGTAGCCGGGCGAGCACGTGCGATCAAGCCCAACCCTGTGGGCGGGGCTGCGAGTAGGCGGGGTTTGAGGGTATTCACTGGGGCCTTCCTCCCGGTTGCCGGACAAATTGGACCGGAGATTAAAGGACTATTTAGGGAACCGCGTTCGTATGCAAATAGAATCTATAAAACCTTGCTTTCCGGGGAAGTCTTTAAAGCCTTTTACCTCTCGGTGGGAGGGAAATACTAAAGTTTCTCTTCTCTTTCATGTAACCTCATTCACATTGAACAGATGGGCAAACTAAAACCGGACCATTGAAGTCATTAAAGAAACTCTCAGGCTCTATCTGTAAAAGGGGAGTGGAGTCGAACGGGGTCTAATTGGAAGATTCCCAATTAGAATCGAACACCTTCAGAAGCTACAGTTTCCGTATTTTAAAGTCTCAGCGGCTCCGGGCTGCGCCCACCTTCCGATTCCACCAGGTGGCGCACGCCCACTAGCCTCAGGGCCCAGTCCGGATGTCCGCCTTCCGCGACCCCCTCAGGGAAGGACCCTTCCTCTCCAGGGCTCTGAATCTAAGCCCTACCTAACTGGTTTCAAGACAAAGAACATTGGTGTTTGGCCAGGTTATGTCGTAGTTCTCTCACTGGCTGTCAAATTGTCCTACCTTAAGAGATTAAGGTCTGCCAATCTGCAGACTGGTCCCTGTCATTCCTTGTTTAATTTTTTTTTTTTTAACACTCATCCTGACATATCCATCCCTTCCTAGTCTGACCCCTGCACACTTTTCTCACCACAGTCCCGTTGTCAGGCTGGATGTACTTACAGCCGGTAGACAGCCTTGGTTAACCTGTACCACATCCCTTATCAATGCCGGCCACTATTGTAAGAGATTTATATTAATGGCATCTAAGCCTCACACCCACTTTATAAGGTAGTTCCAAGAGTGTCTTTATCATACACTGATGAAGTCATCCAACAATGATAAGGCAAGGGTTGTTTAAACAGAGTCTGAACCCTTAATTGGGGATGTCTCAGCTTCTCCAACCTCATCAGTTCAAATATCATCTTCTCAGGGGCATCTTCCTCTGAACCATGTTTAGATCCCCTGTGGTCCCACTTGGCTCTGCTGACCTCTGGGTGTGCTATAAGAAATGCTCTCTCCTGATTGCTTCCCCTACTCTACCATTCCCTAGCTTCAATGGCCTGGCAGCAACAAGGAGCAGTGCTTCCAGAAATGGTCCTTGCAGTAAGAGGTCTCCTCACCCTCCAAAAGAGAGCCCTCAACTAGGGGGATAGTGGAGAGCTGGGTGCTCTAGAACATTCCCTCCAGTGTTCTTTCTAAAATGGGGACGGGGGAGGGAGGGGCAGGAGCATGTAGCCTTCCTGAGGCCAGAACTTCTCTTTCTGTGATAGGTTACAGTCCTCTGAAGGTAATGAACCCTCCTTCCCAAGTATCCCAGCAGAAACCTGCTGCAGCCCTGGGGTTTTCATGGCAGAAAAGGATTCTAAATTGACCCTCACAGATTGCCAGAAGAGTTCAGCTAAAAATTCAAGCCCTGGAAACAATTACTCTTCATCCTTCAGACTCTAGTTCTGTTGCTTCTTTCTTCCAGAGCTCCAGGTCAAATGCCTTTATTCTCTTATCATTATCAGAGCACTGAGCCAATCACAGGGCTTGTCCATAGGAGGCACTCAAATCATTACCGAATTGGGGACAAAAATGAATAAACACATCTAGCTTTTCTGTGTAATAACTGTATGACCTTGGGTATATTATTTCTATGTCTCAATGTTCTGGTTTGTAAAGGGGCAGAGGATGGTAATGACAGTTGCTACTTCACAGGACTAATCCGAATATTAAATGCAATGATCCATTACAAAACACTATTAACTGTGGACACATACATGAAATCTGTTACTAGCATTATTTGACGGGCAATCCCTAACTCCTGGTAGCCCATCTTCTAAAATGCTCTGGGAAGTCAGGGACCACAAAACTGAAAGGCAAGAGAAAGAACTCTGTTCTGAGACTCCAGCCCCTAAAAGGTGAGCGTCCACTATGATGTCCAACAACTACAGGGTCTTTTCTTCACATTGTGTCTCTAAACCCTGAGACGTCATTACTTCCCCCATAAATTACAAACGAAGAAATAGGCTCAGAATGAATGAGAGATGAAAAAGAATCCCATCACCTGCAATACTAAGAAAAGAAGAACTGGAATAGGACCTACCTACCAGTGAGAAGGACCTAGGCGGGAGTGGCTCTGAGGCCAGACAGACAAGCAAGAGCAGACAGGAAAACAAGAATAAGACAGGGATGAGTCCCGTCATAGGGACGGTAATCAAAGAATCACACAAACCCACAATTGCACATAAGTATGTAAGAAAATGTAGAAGTTCAGGTGCTGTGAGAATATGTGTTAGGGATAGTTGGGGGTCAGAAGAGGCATTGCGGGATAAGGAGCAGTAAAAATTTTTTTAAAGAAGCAGCAGAAAAATTAAGATAGGAAGGCTGACTGGGTGTAAATCATGCTGGGGAAGTCGGGGGTGGCGAGTGGCAAGAGATTGTCATGGGAAAGGGAAAGTATGTTCAGAGTTCTGAAGCTGGGGTTGGCATTTTGATGCTTTCTAGAAACTGAGAGAATCCGTTTTGACCACTGCTGGAAGAACAGGAAACCCCATTTGCCATGTGGGACATGGCCAGCAGAGAGCAGGCTTTCTCAGTTTTGCTCTTTGAGAGTCAAAACCAGGCTACACCCCAGAGAAACACCACCCACCCACCCCACTGCCATCAAGTCCAGTCTGACTGTTGCCAACCCTCTGGGGTAGAACTGACCCCACATGGTTTCCATGGCTTTAAATCTTTTTTTTTTTTTTCCAGGGGAGAGCGCGAACACAGTCCCCCACTACCACAAATTATGCAGTCGAGTTTCCCACATTTGGGGAAATCGCAGGGGTCAGCACACCCGGAGTGCAATGGGTGAGCCTCGCCCTGGGAAAACCACCTTAGTGATCATGGTATCTTCCCTGTCAGGTAAGTGGCTGTAAATCTTTATGGAAGCAGACTACTCCCATTTACTTCCTGCTAAACAGTTAGTGTAATGGTTATGGATTAGGCTGCTAATGGCAAGGTCAGCAGTTCAAAACCTATAGGATTGATTATGAGTGTGAATCTGCTCCATGACAGTGCGTTTAATTTGGTTTGCTTTGTTGAGCCATTGCTGGATTCAAACCAGTGATCTTTTAGTTAGCAGCTGAGCACTAAGTGACTGAGTCACCAGAGCTCCTTTCTGATTGCATATGATTCTCTTATTCAGGTGAGATTTATAGTGCAGCAAATCTCGTGACTCTGGCTGGCCTCAGTGTCACCTAGAGGTTTGTTAAATCACTGGTTGCTGCATGCAAATCCTATGGTACTGATTCAATAGGTCTGAAAGGCAGCCAAATAATTTCAATTTCTAACAGTTTCTGGGATGCTGAGGCTACTGATCTGGGGACCCCACTTTAAAACCACCACCAAGGTAGATAATGAGGCTACACAAAGCAGGTACAGTGGTAATGTCGGGTAAGCATTAGACTACTAACTGTAAGGTTGAAGGTTCAACCCCTCCAGCCACTCATTAGGAGAAAGATGAGGCTGTTTCCCTAAATATTTACATATGGAGTCATTATGAGTTAGAATCAACTGATGGTGGGGCCAGCCCCAATCCCAACTACTAAGTGGACACCTGCCTCTCCCCCCAGAAGAATTTATTTCAAAGGACGACATTGAATCTGCAGCTCCAGGAGAGGGACATATCTGATTGGAGTGCACGGGTGCAGATGAAGGGGGAGGAGGAGAGAGAGGAGCACATCCTGGCCCACCGGGATGTGAGGATGATGTTTCCAATTATAGCAGTCAGTCCCCAGAAAGGACCACATGGCCAGCCCCACTATGAGACATGAAGTACCTCACTGACCCATAGCCCTACAGGGGACAACACTGGAGACACAGTGTGGGAAGTGCGCCCATCTGATCCCGCCACACCGAGGCAAAACACTAAGGGGGTGCAACAGAACAGCAAGGGAACAGAGCGGGGAGGTCCCCAGGGAATGCTGAAGATGGACTCCGGGTCCAGGGCGTGGTGCCCCAACAGACTGGACTGGAAAACACTCCTAAAGGCCAACAAACAGTCCTTGAACTAACTACAAGCTTTTCTTTCTTGTTGTGTTTTGTTTTGTTTTTTGTCATTGGTTTGTTGATATTGTTGTTTTGTTGTATATTGTTGATTGGTTTTGCTCTGTCTTGTTTTTGTGCGTGTTATTATCTCTGCAGGTCTGTCTAAATAAGATAGGCTGGATGGACAATCTGGAGAGAAAACAACGGGACAGACAGTTCTGGAGAGACATGGGAGAGGGGGAGGTGGGAGGCGGGGTGAAGGTAGTGGTGTTAAGAAACCCAGGGACAAGGGAATGACAAGTGACCCAAATCGGTGGTGAGGAGGGTGTGGGAGGCCTGGTAGGGTATGATCAAGGGTAATGTGACCAGGAGGAATTGCTGAAACCCTGGTGGGGACTGAGCATGATAGTGGGACAGGAGGAAAGTCAAAAGAAATAGAGGAAAGAGCTGGGAGGCAAAGGGCATTTATAGAGGTCTAGATAAAGATATGTACATATGCAAATATATTTTTATATGAGGGTGGGGAGGTAGATCTATGTCCATATATTTATAGGTTTAGTATTGAGGTAGCAGAAGGACATTGGGCCTGCACTCAAGTACTCCCGAAATGCAAGAATACTTTCTTCTATTAAATTGACATTCTATGATGCTCACCTTCCCGACACAACTGCTAAAGACAAAGCGGGTGAATAAGCAAATGTGGTGAAGAAAGCTGATGGTGCCTGGATATCAAAAGATATAGCATGTGGGGTCTTAAATGTTTGAAGGTAAACAAGCGGCCATCTAGCTCAGAAGCAACAAAGCCCACATGGAAGAAGCACATCAGCCTGTGTGATCACAAGGTGTCGAAGGGATCAGGTATCAGGCATCATCAGAACAAAAAATCTTGCCATCCTGAATGGAGAGGGGGAGAGCGGAGTGGAGACCCAAAGCCCATGTGTAGGCCACTGGAGATCCCCTTACAGAAGGGTTTCTGGGAGGAGATGAGCCAGTCAGGGTGCGATGTAGCAACGATGAAAAATACAACTTTCCTCTAGTTCCTAAATGCTTCCTCCCCTCCCACTATCATGATCCCAATTCTACCTTGCACGTCTGGCTAGACCAGAGGATGTACACTGGTACAGATAGGAACTGGAAACACAGGGAATCCAGGGCGGATGATCCCTTCAGGGCCAGTGGTGTGAGTGGCAATACTGGGAGGGGAGAGGAAGGGTGGGTTGGAAAGGGGGAACCGATTAGATTACAAGGATCTACATGTGACCTCCTCCCTGGGGGGACGGACAACAGAAGAGTGGGTGAGGAGAGACGTCGGATAGGTCAAGATATGATAAAATAATAATTTATAAATTATCAAGGGTTCATGAAGGAGTGGGGAGTGGATTGGGAGGGGAAAAATGAGGACCTGATGCCAGGGGCTTAAGTGGAGAACAAATGTTTTGAGAAATGATGAGGGCAATGAATGTACAAATGTGCTTTACACTATTGTATGTAAGGATTGTGATAAGAATTGTATGAGCCCCTAATAAAACAATTAAAAAATTAAAACAAAAAAGAATCAACTGATGGCAGTGGGTTTGGGTACAGTTGGATAAGGGAAGGCATGCCCAGTAAATGCTAGCCCATCTAGGTGCACTAAGGACACCAGGAAACAGGAAACCTGGTAGCAACACATTGAAGTGCTCAGATGCTAACCAAAAGGTTGGTGGCTCAAACCCACCAGCAGCTCCATGAGCTGTTCCCAGAAAAATTACAGACCAGGAAACCCTAGCGAGTAATTCTATTCTTTCTCATGGCATCACTACGGAGAATGCAACTGGAAAGCGTCCAACAGCAAAATGACAGCAGAGGGAATCTCATAGACTGAGCACATGCTATGAAGGAAACTAACCTGTGAGGCGAGTGGAGCTGCTTATGGCTTTTGAGCACTTGAAGATTATAAAGGCTTGGACACACCAAGTGGTGATCTCCTGGGCTCAGGGGACAGCTCACCCACGGCGGGAAGGAGACAGTGTGGTGCGGAAAGAGAAAGAGGCTGTGCAAAGAGGAAGATCTCATCCCTTAGCAGGGCTGGTCTTGGGATGGAATTCCAGGAGGCCTGAGCAAGAGTGGTGGATTCTAGAAGGTGGAGAGGTTGGACTTGGGTGATCCCAACAAGACAAGTAGTGAGACCCCAGTGTCCAAGGAAACCTGAGGGGTATGACCACGACCGACGGAAGTGTGAAGGAAGGTGTTTAAGAGATGTGGTTGGAGGCTGTCAGGAGAGGGGAGACAAAGAGGGAGCTAGGATGAAGCCAGAAGGCAAAGGCCTCTAGGCCAACAGCTCTGCCTACATCACTCATTTGAATGCTACCATCACTCTGAAAGAAAAAAAAAAGAACATTATCCCTCCTCCCCACTCCATTTCACAGTTAGGCCCTAATAAAGGAAGGGACACTCCCAAGGTCACACAGCTGCCAGAACAAGACTTCGGTGCGTTTGGGGCGGGGCGGGGGTCGTTGCTCCAATGGACTCCACGGTTCTTGCGGACTCTAAAAAAGACCCTTAGATGCACTGGAAGCCCGGGGCGGGCGGGGCGGGGTGCCAC
>NW_022103929.1:543319-549557 GCF_000313985.2 Echinops telfairi | reverse complement strand
ACGCGCTCCGCGCGGCCCCCGGCGCCTCTGGGAGGGAAGCCGGGCGCGAGGGGGCGCTGTTCCGGGGGGCGGTGAGCCGGGGAGGGTGCTCCGGAGCCCCGGGAGGGGAGACCCACCTGGAGCTTAGCCCCGAAGCTGAATTCAGGGTTGAGACGCCGGGAGAAGAGCGTGGAGGGAAGAGGCGCTGGAGATGGTGGGCGTGCTTGGGACCCGGAGCGTGAGGAAAGACTGAGACCCAGCACGGTGCGGGGTGTCGGGGTGTCAGCGGATGTCCACAGTGAAGCTTTGCAGCAGGCCCTGGTCTCCGGCTTTCAGGCCATGCGGGGGACCTTCAATCGTTCCCCAATGTAGCCAGCTGGGCTGCACCCTCCACCTAAATGCTGGTGCTTGTGCCAGCGGTCGGTGCACCTCTGGAGGACCAGATGTCCCCAGAAGTGGCCTGACTTCTTGTGACTCTGGGACCAAGCCTACCTGGACTCAAATTCCACATCTACTATTCATAGCTGGGTGACCTTGGGCTCCTGCTTTCAGCTCTGGGAGCCTGTCCATAGATAATGATAGTACCCACTCCCTGAAGTTGGAATGAGATCATGCCTGTTAAGTGCTTAGCACCACGCCTGGGGCCTAATCGACTGTCATCCAGTCAATTCTGACTCATGGTGATTTTATATAGTGTTTTTGAGCTGTAAATCTTTATGGAAATAGACAGTCTCATCTTTCTGCAGTGAGTGGTGGGTTTGAACTGCCAACCTTGTGGTTAGCAGCCCAATGCCTAACTCACGGCACCGCCAGAACTCCTGAGTGGCACCAGAGGTGCCCTATAAGTAACACTGTGATTGATTATGGGACTGAATATTTATAATCTTACCATAGGGTCTTTAAGTCAGAACAGGTTAAGCAGGTTCTAGGAATGACCCAGTGAGAAAGAGAGAGAAAGATCACATGATTAAGTGAATTGCCACTCTCAAGTCTCTGATTAAGAGGGATATCTGGTCTTGGGCATTGTCTCCCCGCCCTGGGACTCTCAGAGCATGAAGCCAGGGCGTGCCTTCTCCTAGTGTCTTGCCAGTCTCTTCCCTGGTAGAAGGTGAGACTGCCCTGTCTGAACACAGGTCAAGGACAAGACACCACTAGCCCTAAGACAGGCAAATGAGCAGTAAAGCACTAGCAGAACTGAAAGTTCGGCCTGGAGTGTGGCAGCAGGTGAGCAAGAGGAGGATGCCCATTTCACAGATGGAGAAACGAGGGGGCCAAGACAAGCAGCCGGTTCGGTTTCAAGAGACCTAGGTTCTGGCCCTTCCTCTCTCATTCCTTTGGGCAAGTCCTTACCTCTCTCTGAGCCTCAATGGCCCCATTTGAAAAACATTAGCTCCCCAACTTCCCACCCACAGGAGACTCTCCAGGCTTCTGTGACCTGGCTCAAGGAGAGGAACAAGGGAGTTAAAACCCCCAGCCCACCGATGCACCTCATTTGGCTGCCACCTCTCACCATGCTGTCTGGGAGGGAGCTGGTCTTGGGCATCCTCTAAGCTACAAACAGGCTGTCATGCGGTGGGGGAGGGCTCACATCCAAAACAAAGCAAAGACAAAGAAAACCCAACACGCTGTTTATGTAGTGAGTCAGCCAAGCACTTGCTAGGTTGTGTGTGTGTGTGTGTGTGTGTGTGTTTAGTTGTTTAGTTGGCTGGGGCAAGCTGGGGCTGGTGGGCGGGAGGTGCATCCTAAAGTTTGAAGGATGAAGTTGGAGGATAAAGCAGCTGGGGAACCGCACAGCTCTTCCCTAGACACCTCCCTGCCCCCTGCGTAACTAACACACACACACACACACACACACACACACACACACACTTCAGCCAGCTCTTCCCTAAACACCTCCCTGCCCCCTGTGTAACTAACAAACACACACACACACACAACACACACACACACACACACACTTCAGCCAGCTGGGAAAAATAAAAATCAAGTGAGGGTGAATTTACTCGCATTCCTCAGCAGGGCTCCACTCCTGCTGGCTCTGTGGAGAGCTGTTTTCATTATCACCCACTCCCTCCCCCATAACAACCCCTCCTTCCTCTCCTAGCCAGGCAGGCTTTCTCTGGGGTCAGGGGCTAAGCCCTTTGGAAATCAGTTTGGGGCTTAAAGCCTACCTAGGGTCCTAAAGTTGGCCCCCTCCTCAGCCTACTTGTTCCTGGAAAGTCCAGCCTGTCTTCTGCCCAATAGGCTTGGGGGTCCAGGGGCAGCTTGCCCTCACTACCTGCCACAGAACATGATGCCAGTGCCACAGTACATGTTAATGTCTTGTTTATAGCAAGGTCTCTCCTCTCCTCAACCGGATTTGCCATTTCCATCTAAGGAAGTGCTTTGCCCAGCTTGGAAGTGAGAGGGAGCTCAGAGCTTCCTTTATATTTCCCAGTGTGGAAGTTGGGGTGGACATGACACCTAGACATGGTGCCAGAGACTTCTGGGGACCCACTTTTTGTTGTGTGGCCTTAGAACAGGGGTGGGGAACCTTTTTTCTGCCAAGGGCTATTTGGATATTTCTAACATCATTCAGGGGCCACCTGGTCAAACACTTCATGAACTCACTCCTAATGAGATGGCCGGACTGCTTCTCTTTGGTCAGGCTTGTGATGTTAGCTAGTATGGATGATTTTGCAGGCCAGATGTTCCCCACCCTGCCTTAGAATATAGTAGACAATTTTCCATCTTAGTTTCCTCATTTGTGCAAGAGCAGCTGGCACCACATACTTCTTCCATGCACTTAGAGATCAGTCATGCAGGTTGGTCTGCTGGCTACCAACTGGGACCCAAGGACAGAGGGAAGGCCAAGGCCTGTGGGAACTGGGCCAGGGGACCCAGAGGAGCTGGAGCAGGGGAGTGGTGAAGTCCCAGGCTGGATTAGAGGTTCTAAGCCAGGCTGTCCCTGGAGCTTAGGTGGTGATGTGCCTCTGCGACCGGGGCTTGCCTTGAGTATACATGGGAACTGCCTATCCAGGCAAGACTGCACATTGATACACATGAAGTGTGGACCAGGCCCAGCCCACTAGCTCTGTCTCTGCAGGGAATGTCTTGCTCCAACAACCTCCTTGGCTGATAAACAGAACAAAGCATCCAGTGTGCTTAGCCCTTAGTGCAGCACTTCCATTCTGGGACATACACAGCCCTCTGAGGCTCCAGCGATTCCTCCCCATTCGACAGGCTCAAACACCAAGGCTCCAAAGAGTCAGGTGGAGACTGTCCAAATAGCCTAGACAGTGGGAACTTGAGGAGCGTGGCAATGCCTTTTGTGGACGTCCACAAGGCCCTGAGAGCTTTCTAAGCATCCAGTGCCTGGATCCTTCCCTGCAGAAGTCTGAGTCAAGGATAATTGTAAGGCCAACCCTCCAATTAAAAATTGGTGGCTGCGATGAGGAGCCATGGAAGTTTGTGGAGCAAAAGCAGAACGTCGATCATCAAAAAGAAGTTTAATGTGGCAGAGGGAAGGGTGCTATATTTTTAAGAAAACAATTAAGGCAACTAGGGTGGAGGGACCCCCCCCCCCCCAAAAAAAAAAAGCAAAAACCTCACTGCCTTGGAATGCATGCTGACTCATCAGAGACCCTAGAGGACAGGCTAGAACTGCCCCTTGTGGGTTTCCGACAGTGTGACGCCTTACAGGAGTAGAAAGCCCCTTCTCCCTCAGAATGGGCCGTGGTTTCACACTGGTGATGCTGCAGCCCCAGGTGTAACTATTATGCCACCAGGGCTCTGGGTAAGAACAGGAGGCAGAAATAGGAGCCATTTAGGAGGGAGAATCAGAAGGACATGGTGACGGATGGGCTGTCCAGGGTACGAGGTAGTCTCAGAGGTCTCGGTTGGGCAGGAGAGTAGGAGGACACAGGTTTTGGAAAAGAGAGGCCATCCTGGGTCCGAGTTTTACAGGATTGTTGGGGGTGCATGTGGAAGGTGTTCAGATGGCAGTGGGCTCCAGGGAGACCATGGAAATTGCCTCGCCATGAGGCTGGGTTGGCCTGAAGGTGGCAGAGTTTGAGCTTGTTCCGCCCTTGGATTGTTTCCCACCTTGACCCCTCCTTCACACCCGCCCCTCCACCCCCACCACCCCCAGCCAGATGTGTCCATCACCCTTCAGAAAACTCTTGCCATCTCAGTGTGGGATTTCCTTACAAATGCCTAGGGACCTTTTCAAGCACAAACCACCCACGCCTCTGGGGGATTTGGCAGCAGTGTTTGCTGAGTGAGGCTGCCAGGAGAGATGGGGAACTGAGATGAGCACTTTGCTGCTGCCCTCAGATCCAGCCCTCATGTAGGTGGGTCAGACCCAAGGGAAGCCCTGGGTCCTCTGCCCTACCGTGCCCCTGTTTAGGGACTGTAGCTCTATCTGCTCCCGCTTAGTTAGAAGAGAAATAGAGAAGCCTTTGCCTGGTGGCTGTGGGTGGCCATAGAGGGATAACATGTAAACCAGCTGTTGTAGTCAGACTGTGAGCCTGGGCAAGCTCCTAGTCTTCTCGGATGCTCAGATTTCTGAAATGGGGTTGTGGTGAATGCAAAGAGAGAAAAAATAATGTGTAAATGTGAGGGGAAGTTGGTGACGGCTATTTTAATAGCTACTGCATCCAAACCCCAAACCAAGCCCACTGCCATCTAGTTGATTCCTACTGCTGGGCTAATTTATGGTGGCATAGTGGGTTATGTGTTTGGCTGCTAACCACAAGGTCAGCACTTTGAATCTACCAGTTGCTCTGGGGGGAGAAAGATGAGGCATTCTGCTCCCATAAATATTTACTGCTTCAGAAATCACAAGGGGTAGTTCTATTCTGTCCTATCGGATTACTGTGAGACATGAGGTGCCTTAGTCAGAGAAGCACTGGTCTACTAACCACAAGGTTGGTTGTTCAAACCCACCAGCCACTCTATGGGAGAAAGAAGAGGCTGTCTGCTCTCATCAAAATGGAAACTCTATGTAGGGTCACCATGAGTCAGGACCATGCCAGCTTCTGTGCCTTGCATGCAGTGATATGTTTCAGGCTCACAGCAAACTTCGGGAGACTGTTATTTTACGGATGGGGAAGCTGAGTCTCCAGGCCATTCAGGAAGGAGGAGGGGGAGCTGGGATTTAAGCCCTGGCCGGACACCCTGCTTCCTCCCCAACCAAGCGCCACAGAACTTGGCAATCACGGGGTGTAGGGCCTATGTGCGTGACAGGCTCTGAGGCCGGGGTGGCCGTGGTAGACCGGCAGTGATGGGAGGCTTGGCTTTGACCTGGGAGGCCAGGACTCCTGGCAGCAGAGGCTCTCTTCAGACCCCTGGCCAGCTAAAGGGCCTGGCCACTTCTCCCCAGGATGTGGCACCTCATCTGAGGAGGGAAGGAATGTTGCGGGCTGATGTGGAGGCTGCTGCTGGGTAGGAATGGAGGCTTGTTAGGGGGTTGGCTGGGTCCTAAGGGTGCATCTCTGGCCTGGCCATGAAGCGCATAGCGACATCTGCCCACCGAGCAGTGTCATAATTAGGGGGCTGTGTATGGGAGGGGGGTGAAACCAAATGACCCCAGGGCCCATGGCATGGGTGGCAGCAGGCACAAGGGGTGGGTGGTACCAAAACAGTGGCATCACTAGGTTTAGTATCACCTGTCACCAAAGCTGTAACTTGTCTTCACAGGTACTTCCTCCCTCCCCTCCCCAACCACTCAAGGAGATGGCAGGTGGGCCAAGGCCTACCCATTGCTTGAAAAGGAGAGACTCTATCACTTTGGCCAATGGGAGAGGGGAAGAGTTGTGGGGGGGTTAGGGGGTGATTCCATGTGTCACCACACTGGATGACACCCACCGTAGTAAGCCCCTACCACTGGGTCCTCAGGTCCAAAAGGAGTGGGGTGGGTCCAAAAGGATCCTAGCAGAGCAGGAGCAGGGACCTCAAAAGCCTCAAAGGGAAGGAATTCCACTGGGTTCAGGCCCCTCCACCTGGTGATGTCAGCATTCATGTGTGGGAACGTTGCCCTCACAGTGCCCTGGGTCCTGTTTGCCCACCGGGAGCCCACACAAAGTTCCCACTAATCTCTGGTCCCTCCCCCGTGGCTCTGGCTACTTCACCCTGCCCCCTTCCCAGGCACAAAAAGCAGGGGCCCACTGATCTCATCTCTTGAACAAGTCACTGTTTCCTCACCTGACCAACACTGTTAAGAATGCCTACTACTCGCTGCCATCTGATCAGTGCTGACTCAGCAGCGCCCCCCCCCCCC
>NW_022103929.1:537301-543219 GCF_000313985.2 Echinops telfairi | reverse complement strand
AGTAGAAAGCCCAGTCTTTCTCCCTCAGAGCTGCTGCTGGTTTTGAACTGCCAACCATGAGGATCACAACCCAACCCGTAACCACTACACCACCAGGGCTCCTTATAATGCACCTCTAAGGAGGAATCCCAACCCCCTTTTCAGAATACTAATAGCAATAACAGCTATATCCTGTTGCTAACATTATTACGATGGACTATTTCTCAGAGGCTGGAGTGGAGTGAGCACATTACTGCCATTCCATCCCTCAGTCTTCACAGTTCTTTTTTTGCTCAGACACAGGCAGCTCTTCATGGTATAGATGAGGAAACTGAGCCACAGAGAACTTACGTCACCAGCCAGCGGCACACAGCTGTAGGTGGCCCGAGGTGTAGTCCTCACACTTCCCTACCTCCTGAGCACTCGGTGAGTGCCAGAGGCTCTTTCTGGGTGCCAGGCCTCTCAACCTGCCGGTCCATCCCCCTGCAGGTGAATGAGCTTGCTCAGATCCAGTGTTGATCCTGGCTCTCCCAGCCGGAATGTTCCCTATGGCTCCCCAGTGTTTTCAGGAAGCAGCCAAACTCTTCAGCCAGCGTGCCAGGTCCTCTTTGAGAGCTGTCACACCTGGTCTCCACTCCTGCCACCCTAGGCCGCCCACCAAGACCAGCGTAGTGAACCGCCTACTCAAACAGTCTGCCATTGAGTCTATTCGGACTCATAGCGACCCTGTGGGGTAGGGTAGAACTGTGGGTTTCTGAGACTGTAGTTTACATAAGTAGAAAGCCTCATCTTTCTCCCTCAGAACAACTGGTGGTTTCAAACTGTTGACCTTAAGCTGTGCAGCCCAAGGCGTAACTCACTATGCCACCAGGGCTCCTGGACCACTTGTAGGTCCCCTAAATTGCCAGGCTCTCACTTGCCTTACACATCTTACTTGCTCTCCTTGGAATACCCTTCTCCTCCTTAAAGATGAGCGCATACACGCCCTTCTGCAGGCAGTCTCTGTCTCCCAGAGCTCGCCGTGGCTGGGAAGGTCAAGAGCACACATCAGTCTATTTCTTCTGCTCCCTGAGCTCTCACCCAGGGCCTGACAGAGGCCAAGAGCTCAAGCAGGTATCTGAGACTTTGAGCAGAAACAAGTGTCTAAGACCCTTGCCTAGGAACCACAGACACCTGTGAGCATTGGGCTTGCCAGAAAGCGAAAGGGGGTTGTAGGCTCACCTGGCCCTGGTGCTTTCCTAGCTCGAGGCTTAAGGAGCCGATCCCATGGACTTGGAGCCCAAGGTGGTCTGGCGGAGCCAGCTAGGAGAGAAAATTCGTTCAGGCTTCCTGAGTCCAGCTGACGTGTCAGGGCATGACCAGCTGAGGTGGTGACTGAGCCTGGCACCTGAGCCAGCTCTCACGGTGCTCACGCCTGTGAACACCAAGTCCTTCTGCCCCCAGCAGCCAGTTATCATGCCTGGACCTGGACCTGTGGCACTGCAGCATTTTGTCACCGAGAGAGGTTTATAACCTGCCTTAGCTCACACAGGGCATGGGGAAATAGATCTGCAGGAGAAGCAGCAGAGAGCAATGATGATGATTTACAACTGGGTCCAAAGCTGGATCTGCCACGTTGAAGCTGTCTGACCTTGGGACATGACCTCATGTCTCAGAGGCTCCATTTCCATATCTGTGTTAATAATGGCTGACATTTAAATAGTGACTCACTGTGTGCCAGCCCTGTTCTTTGCCTAAATGAACTTGTTCAATGCTGGTAAGACCCCATGGGGCAAGAGCCCTGCTTACTGGTGAGGGAATGAGCTGTTCGAGGTCTTAGAGCCAGTAATCCAGGCTCCAGATGCGCAGGCTCATGTATCCAACAGTTGGCTGTAGAGCACCTACCATGGGCCAAGCTGGCATTGTTCTGGAGTAATAGGAGGCAAGTCCCTGCCTGTAATGGTGCCAATGGTGAGGTTAGGGAGGCAAAAAATAAGCAAATTCAGGTATATTCCAAGAGCTATTAGGTTTAGTAAAGAACAACAAAGACTGGATAGAGAGAAGGAGAGTGGTAGAAGGTGGGTGGTGCTGAAGACAAATGGGTGCATAAGCAAATGTGGTGAAGAAAGCTGATGGTGCCGGCTATCAAAAGATAAAACGTCTGAGGTCTTAAAGGCTTGAAGGTAAATAAGTGGCCATCTAGCTCAGAAGCAACAAAGCCCACATGGAAGAAGCACACCAGCCTGTGTGATCATGAGGTATAGAAGGGATCAGGTATCAGGCATCAAAGAACAAAAAAAACATATCATTGAAAATGAGGGGCAGTCCGGAGTGAGGACCCAAAGCCCATCTGTAGACAATGGGACATCCCATTACAGAAGGGTCACGGTGAGGAGATGAGGTAGTCAGGGTGCAATGTAGCAATGATGAAACATACAACTTTCCTCTAGTTCTTAAATGCCCCCCCCCATCATGATCCAAATTCTACCTTATAAATCCAGCTAGACCACAGCATGTACACTGGTACAGATAGAAACTGGAAACACAGGGAATCCAGGACAGATGAATGCTGCAGGACCAGTGGTGAGGGTGATGATACTGGGAGGGTGGAGGGAGGGTGGATTGGAAAGGGGGAACCAATTACAAGGATCTACATCTGACCTCCCCCTTGGGGGATGAACAACAGAAGAGTGGGTGAAGGGAGACGTTGGACAGGGCAAGATATGACAAAATAATAATTTATAAATGATCAAGGGTTCATGAGGGAGTGGGGAGTGGGTAGGGAGGGGAAAAATGAGGACCTGATGCCAGGGGCTTAGGTGGAAAGCAAATGTTTTGAGAATGATGAGGGCAATGAATGTACAAATGTGCTTTACACAATTGATGTATGTATGGGTTGTGATAAGAGTTGTATGAGCCCCTAATAAAATGATTTTTTAAATTCCCCATTTTAATCATCTTAAAGTGTGCAAATTCAGTGGCAGGTAGTACATTCATAATGCGGCCATCAGCACTACCTACTTCCAGGGAATAGTCATCATCCCTAAAGGAAACCCAGGAAGTACCCACTTCCTGGCAAACCCTAGTCTCTATCCTGTCTCTGGATTTGCCTCTTCGGGATCTTTCCTAGAAGTGGAACCATGCAGTATGTGCGTGGCCTTTTTGTGGCTTATTTCGCTTAGCAAAATGTTTTCTAGGTTCATCCCCATTGCAGTGTAGTTGTAAGAAAGGCATGGCACGGCAGCAGGGCCTACCCTCCTCTGACTTCACTGGGGAAAGAATCACCGCCAGCATCAACCCACGACAGAGTCCTACGCGGTGAAGTCAGAAGGCCACCTTTCCCCAGCCTCTTCACCGAGTCTGACAGCAGCCATCTCTTCCGCAGAGCTCTCTGCTCCTCTGCTGGGTTCAATAATTCATGCCAATGGCCACCCAGAAGGCTCAGCAAAGACTCACAATGATGGGTTTATTAGGCAAGGAGTGCTGTTGTGATTCAGGGCTGTCTAGCTGGTTCCGGTTCATAGCGACCCCATTCACAGCAGCACAAACACTGCTCAGCCTTGCGTCATCCCCACAACTGCGGTTATAGTTGAGGCTACTGCTGAACCACTGCGTCAGTCCAGTTCACCGGGAGCCTTCCTCTTTTTGACTAACCACTCTTTTCCCAAGTGCGATATCCTTTCCCAGGGACTGCTCTCTCCGAAGACATGTCCAAGTACATCGGATGACAGCGTGCCATCTTCCCTTCTAAGGGACATTCTGGCTGGACTTCCAAGACAGATTGGCTGCTGCTTCTGGCAGTCCTTGGAGCTTTCGATATTCTTCGCCAGCACCATCAATTCAAACCAACAATTCTTCTGTGGCCTTCCTTCTAGACTGTGCGACTTTCATATGCATATGAAGTGATTGAAAATACTGTGGGTTAGGTCAGGCACACCTTGGTCTTCAGAGTGACATCCTGGCTCTTCAGCACCTTAAAGAGGTGTTGTGCAGCAGATCTGCCCAATGTGATAACATCATTGGGTTTCTTGACTGCTGCTTCGGTGAGCATTGTCTGTGGATCCAAGCAAAAGGGAAACCTTGACAGCTTCAATTGATCATAATGTTGTCTCTCGGGCCACTTGTGAGGATTTAGGTGTTCTTTACATTGACTTGCAATCTATACTGAAGGCTGCAGTCCTTGATCTTCATCGGCAAGTCCTCCTCGCTTTCAACAGGCGAGGTTGTGTCATCTGTGTTCTAGGGAAGTAACAGGTTCTAACTCAGGTTTAGGAACTACTCAAGATACAGTTCTTCTATCAGGACAATCTCTTCTCTGCCGTACCAGCAGGGAGGTCTCTCCAGCCCTCAGCCCTGTCTCTGACCAACTTGGGCAAGTGTTACAAAGCTCTTTAGCTCCACTGATAAGCACCCTGAGGCATCCCCCTGCACCAGCAAGCCTCTGACTCAGTGACACTTTTGTTGTTCTGTGGGCCAGGAAATCCGCCATGCCATCTCCCGGTTCTTTGCCTATGCTGCTGCCATTTCTCTGCCACAGCTTCTCACCATCTGATGGTGAGTGTCTCTGAGTAAGAGGCTTGCTGGTGCAGGTAAAACTGGCCGTTTAAGAGTGTATAATGCAGTCTGTGGCAGTCATTGCATTCACAATATTGTGCAACCATCACCATTATTTCCAAGATTTTTCGTCACCCGAGCAGAAGCTCTATATCCATTGGGCAATAATGCTCTACTCTCCATCCCCTCATTAGCCTCTGGTAACCTTGACTCTATTTTTGATCTCTTCCCATTTTCCTACTCAAGATGTTTTTTTAAATCATTTTACTGGGGGCTCATACAACTCATCACAATCCATACATACATCAGTTGTGTAAAGCACATTTGTACATTTGTTGCCCTCATCATTCTAAAAATATTTGCTCTCCACTTAAGCCCCTGGCATCAGATCCTCATTTTTCCCCTCCCTCCCCGCTCTCCCCTCCCTCATGAGCCCTTGATAAGTTATAAATTATTATTTTGTCATATCTCACACTGTCCATTGTCTCCCTTCACCCACTTTTTGTTGTTAATCCCCCAGGGAGGGGGTTATATGTAGTGCCTTATAATCTATTCCCCCTTTCCGCCCGACTCCCTCCACCCTCCCGGTACCGCCACTCTCACCACTGGTCCTGAAGGGATCACCTGTCCTGGTTTCCCTGTGTTTCCAGTTCCTATCTGTACCATCCTCTGGTCTAGTGAGATTTGTAAGGTAGAATTGGGATCAGGGGGGATTGGGATAGTTGGAGGAGGAAGCATTTAGGAACTAGAGGAAAGTTGTATGTTTCATCGTTGCTACACTGCACCCTGACTGGCTCATCTCTTCCCCGAGACCCTTCTGTAAGTGGATGTCCAGTTGCCTACATATGGGTCTTGGGTCCCCAATCTGCACTCCCCCTCATTCACAATGATTTGATTTTTTGTTCTTTGATGCCTGATAACTGATCCCTTCGACACTTCGTGATCACACAGGCTGGTGTGCTTCTTCCATGTGGGCTTTGTTGCTTTTGAGCTAGATGGCCGCTTGTTTACCTTCAAGCCTTTAAGAACCCAGATACTATATCTTTTGATAGCCAGGTATCATCAGCTTTCTTCACCACATTTGCTTATGCACCCATTTGTCTTCAGCAATCGTGTTGGGAAGGTGAGAGTCATGGAATGCCAGTTTAATGGAACAAAGTGTTCTTGCATTGAGGGAGTACTTGAGTGGAGGCCCAATGTCCATCTGCTACCTTAATACAAATCTATATATATATGCACATAGCTCTGTTTCTCCATCCTTATATATAAATATATTTACATATATACATGCCTTTATTTAGACCTCTATAAATGCCCTATGCCTCCTAGCTCTTTCCTCTATTTCCTTTTTCCTCTTGTCCCACTATCATGCTCAGCCTTCATTTGGGTTTCAGTAATTCCTCTCG
>NW_022103929.1:529903-536156 GCF_000313985.2 Echinops telfairi | reverse complement strand
TTTTGGAACCAGATCGCCAGGCCTGCTTTTCAAGCCACCTCTTGCGGCAGGGTGAGTGTGTGTGTGTGTGTGTGTGTGTGTGTGTGTGTGTGTGTGTGTTACAGCCAACCTTTTGGCTAGTAGTCAGGTGCATACCCGTCTGTCTGTACCTCTCAGAGACTCATAACTTTATTCCTTCTTGTACATTTTGTTCACGTGTCTATTTGTTGATACACTGCCAGGTGGTTTACCCCTTCGAACTGTTGGGAACGTAGCCACTGAAGTCTCTGCGTGCCTCCTTGCTTTCCATTCATTCACAGTGGAGTTGGAGGGTCCCCTCCCATGGTGGCCCAGGGTTGAAGTGCTGAGCTGCTAACTGAAAGGTGGGCAGCGTGAACCCCCAGCCACACCTGGAGAGAAAGATGGGGCAATTTGGTCTGTGAACTGACCGCCTTCGAAACCCTACGAAACCGTTCCACTTTGGTCAATACGGTCATGATTAGGTGGAATCAAATACTTGGCAGCGGATTTGGTTTTTGGTCTAGTGATTCGGTTTCATTTGTTGAGGAACTGACCAATTTTCCACAGCAGCCATGAATATTTTCATGGATGCTATTTTTGGCCAGTCTCTGCTTTCCTCAAAGGACATCTCCCGCTAGGCCGCCCCCAGCCACACCTGCCTGCAGCGGGGCAGGAAACCCTGGTGGCTGCTCACTGGAGACCTTATTGCCATCTTCCCCTTCCCCCCATCCCCGGCCCCACAGGTGTTCGGCGACGTGGACCAGGTGCGCATGACCTCGGAGGGCTCCGACTGCCGCTGCAAGTGCATCCTGCGGCCGCTGAGCAGGGACGCGTGCAGCCGGGTGCGCAGCGGGCAGGCGCGCGTGGAGGACTTCTACGCGGTGGAGACGGTGAGCTCGGGCTCCGACTGCCGCTGCTCCTGCACGGCGCCGCCCGCCTCGCTCAACCCCTGCGAGAACCTGTGGAAGATGGAGAAGCTCAAGAAGCAGGCGCCGGAGCTCCTCAAGGTAGCCTTCCTGGGGGGGAGCAGGCCCAGCAGCCGGGTGGGTGCTTACCACGGGACCAGGCTCCAGACTCGTCTCTCCACCGAGCAGCCTACCCATTTTGTGAGGCAGCTGCTGTTCTCAGTCACAATTTACCACCGCTGGGGCCGCTGAGGCTCCCGGAGGAAAAGCCACTTCTGGCCCAAGGCCAGCCAGCCAGTAAATGATAGAAGCAAGCTTCCTTGGCTAAAGGCTAGTTCACCTCAACCCATCCTCTTTGACACATGTCAGTGCCCTGTGTTTTACCCAAGAGCCCTGGCAGTGTCGTGGGTTACATGTTGGGCTACTAACCACAAAGTCAGCAGTTTGAACCCACCAGCCACTCTATGAGTGAAAAAACAAGGCTGTCTGGTCCCATAAAGATTTATAGTCTCAAAAACCCTAGATAGGATGGATATAAGAATCAACTCAATGGCAGTGGAATGTATTTTGTTAATGAAAGAGTAATACTGTATTGCTATATTCAAGCACTATGTACATACTGGATGCTGTGCTAAACCCCCCTATCCAGCACATATTGCTTTAAATTCCTAAACCATTCTGTGAAATATGGGATAATTGTCCTCATTTTATGGATGAAGAAACTGAGGTTTGGAGAAGTTAGACCACTTGCCCACGCTCACATGATAGGCAAGCTCATATCTATACCAGACTTTTGTGTGACTTAGAAAAACCCTCCCCTTTGAGTGGGCAGCTTAGAAAGAGGCACCACTTCAGGAAACACAACCCCCACTGGGTCAGGCTCATGGTTAGGTGCAGGCAGGCTAGCCTGTGTTCCCATAGCCAGCCAGGAACCTTTGTGGAATCCATGCCATGTTGTTCAGGGCAGTGCTTCGTGGTGGGACTGAGATTTAATCCCAGGTCCTGCTGTGTCCAAATAATGGGTTGTAAAACGCTTTGCCCTCCTACCTTCCTTTGAGTAAAGGACTGGATTGTTTGGTATCTTTTGGGACTATCCTTTTCTCTTCCAGATACATGAGTGTCTTTTTTTGACCCGTTGAGTAAGAACCGTGAAGAGTCTGAGATGTTGCCCTCCTTGTAAGCTAACAAATTAACCGACCACAGTTTCGTGGAGGTGACAGGAGAGATATTTCTCTCCGAGACAAAGGGAACCACGGTCCCTGCCCCTTCTCCTAACTCTAACTCCTGCAAGGCAAAGCAAGGAGGGCAAGCTAAGACCTGCACACCGTGGCTGTGTCACACAAAGAGCTGGAGCTCGGGGAACTCAAATCTTTTATAATGGACACTGCGTGCTGCCCATTGCCCCGGAAGGAAACAATCTCTCTCTTACAAGGCTGTTGGCTATATAACCAGAGAGCCTAGAACAGGGGTCAGCAAACTTTTGAGACAGAAGAATCAATCCTGTCCCTCACAACAACTTAAAAATTATTTGACCCAAAAAAATTTATTTGACATAAATATATTTTACCAACAAATGAAATCACCATTGGCTGAATAATATCCCATACAAGTGTTCTATTTTACTTCAGAGCCACACATATGTACCAAAAGAGCCGCCTAGGCTCTTGAGCCACAGTTTCCTGACACCCTGGGAAGCGGGCTTCTGTATGCAAGACACGCAGAAAAGCTGGGGTCTCATGGAGAACGGACTCCTGACATTTGGCTAAAACTGTTCACTTAACTTTATCTCTAACTTTAGTTTTATTTTTGTAGCCCTTGAATGGATGTTAGACCTCTCCAAATCTGAGGATGGGATAGGGTAATGGTGTTGGGTTTTAGGTCAAGTGGCCTCTTGACAGCTTGGAAGTCCCTCGACTATACCTTTTCCCTGGGGCTTGGCTGTGGCCCTACAGACTTCAAGCGCCCAGGCCATAAGGCAAGAGGGACAAGCCCCACCTCAGTGCAAGCCAACCTCTCCATAACCCAATTGGAAGCATGCGTCACATGAGGGTACACATAACCCTTAATGTGTGCTGGCTAATTTCATTTTACCAGAACCCTTTGGAGAAGACTTTATGGTCTTTACTTACCGTATGGAAGGAATCTGAAGCTCAGGGGAGAGTGGGGGGGGGGGAGGAGAAAGAAAACATCTCATTGTCATCTAGTTGATGTCGATTCAGAGTGACCCTGGAGGGCACGGTAGAACTGCCCCTGCGGGTTCCTGGAACGATGACTTGTTACAGGAATAGAAAGCCTTGTCTTTCTCCCGCGAAGCTGGCTGGTGCCTTCAAACTGCTGTCCTTGCAGTTGGCAGCCCAACATGTAATCACTATGCCACCGGGACTCATGGAAGCCCAGAAAGGGGCTATGATTTGCCCAAGACCATATAGCAAGAAAGTAATGAACTAAAGTCTGAAGCCAGGAATGCCTTATTATGTCCCCTGACCGCATGGAAGCCTCTGTGGGCAGCCCTCTCAGCCAGGAGCTTGTTGTCTTCTAGACCTATTTGGTGCCCTAACAACTTAGGGAACCTTGTTCATCTTCACAGAACTGGAGTGGCGTGACGGTGGCATAGACTCAGCAGCAGGTGCAGGGAAAGGAAAGAAGACCCTTCCTCACTAATGTTCAAGGGCAGGGTAGATACCCGAGGGGTACCCAGCGAACCCAGGAAGAAGAGAGCCAGGATAGGCAGGAGGAGACAGAGCAAGAGCTTCTCCTGTTTAGCCCCACACCTGCTACCACCAGCAGGATGCTCTTCGTGGCAGCTGTCAGGAGAGGTGGCCTAGGGGAACCTGCAGGGGGAGGCCACCCCAGCCTCTTAAGCTAGTGATTTGATCTTAGTTGCATGGGTCTGTGTAGTAGGGATGGGATTCTGGAACTCCCCCTTTTGTAGGCAGGCGAGCTTTCGGGGTATGACTCTTACCTTTTCACTCCCTCTCCTGAGCATGTACCAGACATGGTCCTGTCCTGGAAGAATTCCCAGGGCTGCAGGGAGCATAGCTCTTCACCTCAATAATGGCAGTGTGGCTAGTGCTGGACTGAAGGATATCCCAGGAACTGTGGGAGCACCAAGGAGGGAAGAACCATGGAGCTGGGTTTTGAAGGATGTACAGGAGCCCACCAGGCAGAGAAGGAATGAGTGAGTGTGGCACAGGGTTCTTCTCTCCCAGTCTGCCAGGCTGCCTGCCAGCTTCTCTAACACGATGCTTCATAACCATCTGTGCAAAAGGATTGGTTTAAAACATTTTCCAACCTGTCATGAGCCAGTACTTTTGCAAAACACTATAAAAATGAACTACGGGAAAACATGACAAAAGAAACAGACAGATTACAAATCCAATGTTTTATTACTAGAGCAGTGGTTCTCAACCTATGGGTGGCGACCCCTTTGAGGGTCGAATGACCCTTTCACAGGGGTCACCTGATTCATAACAGTAGAACAATTAGTTATGAAGTAGCAACACAAAGCTGGTTGGGGGGGGGGTCACCACAATCTGCGGAACTGTATGAAAAGGTCGCGGCATTAGGAAGGTTGAGAACCACTGTACTAGAGTCAACATGTAAAAGTAGTCCATCAATTGATTCCTAAACACACACTCTCGTTTCTACAATGGCAAGCTGGTGACCTGTGGCTTGGGCCAGTGCTGATGCACAGTCCACAAGTTGAGTGATGCTTCTTCTCACCTCTAGCTCTTTGTACCCGCAGTTTTCTCTGCCTGCCCTGCCCTCCCAATGTGTGCTCCTTCCTCAGAGCTCAGCTCAAATAAACCTTCCTTGTCCTGGCAGTGTGCCCTAACCCACACCGCGCCCAGATAAAATCAGGTCCCTGTCACTAACGATCTGAGAGTCTATGTGCTACTGTCTGTGTTCCCTGACAGACTGTGAAGGATGATGAGGGTCCCTATCTGTCGTGCTTGTCATCGTCTCTACTAGCTGGCCCCGAACCTGCCCAGAGTAAAAATCTGCTGAGGCCAAGAAGGGAGGCAAAGGCAGAGGCAGAGTATAGAAGACTTACCTCCCAGCCTCAGGACAGGGGAGGCCACACGGGGGCTCTGAGGAGCCTCAGAAAGCTATCTGTTGTTATTGTGACTCTTGTGTGCCATTGAGTTGATTGCAAGTCCTCGTGACCCTACAGGACAAAGCAGAACTTCCCCATAAGGTTTCCTCGCTGAAAGCTTTGCAGGCGCAGATCCCAGATCTTGTCTTTCATGGAGGGCTAGTGGACTTGAACCACTGACTTTTGGTTAACAGTGCTTAACCATTGCATCCCCAGAGCTCCTTAGAAACGTTATCTAGCCAGGCATAGTCAGCACGGGGCTTGGGGGAACCAGTTTCGGTGGCGGTGAGGGCGACAAGCAAAGTGGGCAGTTCCCACCCCGCACCCTGGAGAATCATCTCACTGCTGACGCTCCTGACGCTCCTGCTGTGCACCCAACTCGGCACCGAGACCGGTCCACACTGCTCCTCTTCACACACCTAACCGCCCAGTTTTTGCAGAGAAGGAAACGGAGACACAGAGGGGTGTACGTGCCTGGGTCTCAGACGGTGCTCACAGAGCCGTGGGGGTTCCATGGCAGCCCCTTGATGGCCTGAGCAGGCTTGTGGGGAGCAGACAAGGTCCCCCCACTCCTCTTTTTTAGAGATCAGATTCTGCTCAGAGGCAGGAACCCCTGGCCCTGCCAGGCACTGAGGAATGCTACAGGGCTCAGAGTGGGGCCAGGTGAGGGTGGGCAGAGGAACGGTCCTTCCCCAGAAGCCAAAGAAGGGCAACTTCCCAGCCAGACCCTTGTGCCAAGGTTTCCCTGACAGCCCTTTTGGCGTCTGGAGCACCTGGAGGGGAGCGTGAGGTGCAGCTGAGGGAAGAGCTCCGGGCAGACAGGGAACTCTGGGTGCACTCCAGGCTCTGCTGCTGACCTGCTGTGCATGCTCCTCCTCAGGCCTCAGTTTCCCCTTACAAACACAAGGCAGAAGCAGTTACATGGGCCAGGAAAGAGGTTTGGTTGACACCATCTGGGTTCTGCCCCAGGTTCCATCATTTAACAGCCTGGTGGGTGGCCATGGGCTTCCCTTCTCGCTGCAGCAGCTTCCTGATCTGCAAATTGAGCATAAAAGTAGCACATTCCTTCACTTAGGTTGAGTGTCTACCAGAAGACCCTGAGGTGAGACTGTGTATGCAAATAATTTTTTTTTAATCAATTTATTGGGGCTTATACAATTCATCACAATACATAGATCAATTGTATAAAGCACATCTATACATTTGTTGCCCTCATTATTCCCAAAATTCGCTTGCCTCTTGGGTTCCCGGA
>NW_022103929.1:511835-528651 GCF_000313985.2 Echinops telfairi | reverse complement strand
TTTACGCTTTCCTCCTGTCCCAATACCATGTTCAGTCTTCGTTCTGGCTTCAGTAGTTCCTCGTGGTTGCCTTGACCGTGGTCACTCCCTACCAGTCCTCCCGTTGCAAATAATTTATTATGAGCGTGCTTCTAGAAGAAGCGGGTCGCATAGGGGGAGAACTAGGACAGGGATGAGGCAGGAGCCGGAAGGGCGTGATATCAGGCAGAGACTCAGCCTCAGCTCCACCAGTCCCCAGGGGAGTCTGGAGTGTGAATCACAGCTCCATACTGGAGCAAGGCAGTCATTTCAATGCCTATCCTGGTCAGCCATTGCTTAAGTGCCCAGGCCTCCAATCCCAGGCACTTCTGGAACACAGAGGCTCCGGTAGCCCTAGGGCAGTCTTCCAAAGAAAGGTCCAGGTGTAGACAGTTAGCCAGGGATGGACACAGACACAGTAAGAGAGACCTCAGGGGGTGTGGATGGAGCTCCTTCAAGGACCACCTTGTGGGCTTATGAGAAGCAAGCTCACAAAAGCTCTCCCACAGTGCCTAGCACAGTTAAGTGCTTGAAAGATGGAATCAGTTGCCTTTCTTATGCTTATTAGCAGGCTGGCTCTAGTGAGCACTTAGGTCTGAGCAGGCCATTCTGAGCCATGGGGTTCTGGCAAGTTCTCAGCAGTTGTGGGGCTCCTCTTGTCCCCTTCCCTACCTGCAACCCTGTCTCCGGCAGCTGCAGTCCATTGTGGATCTCCTGGAGGGCACCCTCTACAGCATGGACCTGATGAAGGTGCACGCCTACGTCCAGAAAGTGGCCTCCCAGATGAACATGCTGGAAGAGGTAAGAGCGGGCTCAAGCCGCAGGCCAGGCTGGTGTTGTGACCAAGTGAGATGTCTGAGGAGTCCAAGGTCATTCTGGCTTGATCCTGGTGGCCATTGGAAGCTGGATGTCAATGGAAGGAACTGGGAAAGGAACTGGGAAGGGAATGTAAGTCACAGGCCCAGCTGTTAAGGGAAGAGATCTGTCCTTCAGGGCCTTGCAGGAAGTTTGAGGGCTGCAGAGAGCAAAGGCCCTGCTGGTAGCTGGGTTCTCAGTTTACCAAGACCAGGGCCCATCCAGTGTATAGCTCTCAGGACCATCTTCACACAGGATGCCACTCAGCAGGGGCCCCTGGAGTGGTGCTGCAGGGCAGGACTGCACAATCCCCCAAGGTCAGGCTGCTCAACTCTCCCGGCACCCACCTGCAGAGACACTGGGTGGCTGCGACTATCTCCAGAAGATGGGGACAGTGTTGAGTGAGTATAGGGGTCCAGGCTTCAGGTTCAAGGTTTGCATATCTGCTGGCACAGCCTGGCCTCCGCCTGTTTCCTGCATCCGGGCCGCTTGGAACCTGGAGACATGCAGCTGCCGGGAGCAGGCGTGGGGCTTCCTTTCCCAAAGTCCTTTCCAGAGGGAGGGGGCGCCTGGCATCCTGTGCCCCAGGATGGGAGCTTAACTGTTTATTAATCCCAGAGGTGAGGACACAATTATTCAATAATGAGTTTAGTGAGGGCCTGCCCTGTGCCAAGGCCATGCCCGTGTGGGAGAAAGGGGGTGTTTGTGGTGTTTCTGCTGTCACCGCTACTTCCTGTCCATGCCAGGCTCTGGAGTTGCCTTTCTCTGACCTGTAGCCTGCATTCTCCAGAAATACTAAGTTACTTCACAGAGCTCTGAGCTGGGTGCTCTGGAGGGTCAGCCTGCTAGGCCTGGAACAAATCAGAAATTATTTCCAAAGCCAGAGAGAAATGATTTTTTAAAAACTTATCTTCTGTTTTGTATTATCCGTGCTTTGCTTCTGTTACCCATGGTTTACTGATAACCCCATGGAAATCAAAAGCTGCTGGCTAATACTCCATGGTGCTGGGGAGACCAGCCTCCTCGGGAGGGGCTGGCTCTCTCTGCCAGAGGACGATGGGGCGAGGGGTGGGGAGGAGGCGAGGGGTGGGGAGGAGGGGGGAGCAGTGGATTAAGCAGCCAGCCAAGGCCCCAAGTTTTTCTCCGTCTTCCCCTATTTCAGCGGTTCTCAACCAAGCATGATTAGGGGGCATTTGACAATTCCTGGGGATATTTTTGGTTGTCATAACTTGGGGGGAGGGGTCGAGGCCAGGAATGCTGCCAACCATCTTACAGAGCACAGAACAATTCCTGTAGTGAGAAAGCCCACCTCATACTGAGACACAGGTGGAAGGGACACAGGGGTTTGCACCCTTTTGTATTTTTAAAATTTAGTATCAGGATCAGGCAATTTCTAATTTTTAATCCATTCCTTTATTACCTTGGAAAGAACAATAGCTACAGGTCTTTTAGCAGCCTGCTTGGTTCCACATGTGCTTGCCCGCTGGCACCACCCACCGCCACCACCAAACACTGGGCAGGAGGTGGGGTGGCAAGGCCTCTGAATGGAAGCTGGGGGGTCCTCCGGGGGGGGGGGCAGGGTGTCCAAGGAAGCTGGCAGGGGAAAGCTGTTGAGTGCCACCTCCACAGAGCGTCAAGACCAACCTGAGCCGGGAGAATGAGGTGGTACGGGAGAGCATGCGCCACCTCTCGGAGCAGCTGCAACACTATGAGAACCACTCGGCCATCATGCTGGGCATCAAGAAGGAGCTTTCCAGCCTGGGCCTCCAGCTGCTGCACAAGGACCAAGCCACTGGCCCTGCTGCTGCCCCGGCTACCGACCTTGACAGCAAGTCTCAGGTGAGGCCATGCTTCCAAGATCAGGCCCAGAAAGTGGGTGGGCTAGAGAGTACAATCTGCTGGGACTTCCACCAGAGAGCCAGCTTGGCTGAGGTTTGGCGCAGGGCTGAGGGGTAGGTGGCTCAGGATGGTGGTGGTGGTGGTGGAATTACCTGTCATGTAGTAAAACAGGTGATCTGGGAGCAAAGAGAGGGATTCATCAAAGGGGCCTGGTCTCAAAACCAGGCCAAGATTCTCATTTCCAGGTTTCAAAGCTGGTGGGAACGAGGGTATAGGGATGGGGCACCCACCTGGCCCTAGCAGACCAGGTCTGCTGCAGCAACATCACTTCTGGCCTCCCTGTTCTCGCTGGACCCCTGTCTAGGTCAGGCTAGCTGGGTCGGTGTAGGTGAACAATGCTGCAGGGATCCCCGCAGACTGACACCTCCTCATCCAACCCCTCCAGAGGTGAGGATGCTCCTGCTGCAAGCATCCACAAGGACAACTCAAGTTCCAAGCAGAAAGGGGGCTGGGATGCTGGTTTCATCACTAGCCAGATAAAACACCTTTATACACATTTGGAAATGGCACTTTCTTTAGGCAGACAAAGTACACACACACACAACAACAACAACAACAACAACTACAACCACCCAGACTCTCCCACTGAGCAGGAAGTTAGGAAGAGGAGCCCTCTCTGGGTGGATGAATGATAAAAAAGGCATCTCCCTGCAGCAGGCACTCACCAAATGAGTGCAGACTAGACTTCAACCCCACTCCTGTCCCTTCACGAGCCCTGGGGGCAGAGTGGTTACACGTTGGGCTGCTATTGGCAAGGTTTGCCGTTCGAAATCACCAGCCACTCCTCAGGAGAAAGAAGAGGCTTTCTACTTCCGTAAGCAGTTACCATCTTGAAAACCCACAGGGGCAATTGTACCCTGTCCTACAAGGTCGCTATGAGTCGGTACTGACTCGATGGCATTGAGTTTGAGTTTTATCCTGTCCCTTTGGCCAGCAGGACACATCCACAGTGTCCTTGTTTTTAGGTTAGCCTGGGTAAAAGGCAGCTGACACCTGTGGCATCCGTACTCAAAATATGACTGACATTATCTCAGCTAATCCCATAGCCACCTGTGAGGAGCGGTGACCACTGGCCAGTTGTCAGACGAGGAATCGTGGAGAGAGGTCATGCTGAGAGAGTGGCTGGGCTGGGCCTGGCACCCAGATCTGCATAACCGCTAAGCCTGTGTTCTTCCTCACCACCTCTGGGGCTTCTGTGCTGATGTGGGATAACGGGGCCATTTGTATCTGCAGCTGGAACCACCTAGAAGCAGATAAAGGCTGGAGGAAGCCTGGTGTTTGGGCCCAGAACTGGTTTCCTGTTCATTCCAGTGCCAATTGGGCAGGCGAGAATGAGTCCTGTATTGGCAAGGGCACAGAAGCAAGTCTAGATACTGTACTTGCTGTATCTCCCGGAGATTCTGCCTAACAATGGATGATGTCACAGGCCCTGTGTTCTTGTGCCAAGCATCAGAAGCCTGTAAAAGAAAGTGGAAAAAGAACAAAATTCATAAAGCGTTAGAAACTGCATGTGTCGGGGGTAGGGTGACCAACCATCCTGGTTTGCCCAGGACTAAAGGATTTTCCAGGAAGTGGAACTTTCTGTGCTAAAACTGGGAAATTTCCAGCCACACTGAGTTGAGTTGATTGCTGTAACCAAGGGCCTGAGAGCCTCTCCCCTGCCTATACACTAAGGCCAGTGAGAAAGAGGGCCAGAGCTGGGAAGCTTCCCAGCGAGTTATCATCGCAGCTACCTCTTGGGGAGGAGGAGAAAACAGGACCTGAGGAATGGGGCAAGGAGTTACCTTATCAGGTTGGGCTTCAAGCCCAAATGGGGAACTAGAGAGCTGAATGGGGAAACTGAGGCCTCCCCAGTCATGGATGGAGCCATTCCACATGGACTAAAAGATGCTTCATCAACCCCTAAAGCAACAGACCCATTCCAGCCCCCATACTCTGAGCCTCCATGACCTCCTGAGAGGGGTCCACGCTGACCACCATCAATATTCCTCCTAAAAGAAAACCAAAAACCAAGGCTGTTGCTGTCAGGCTGGTTCAGAATTACAGGGAACCTATAGTACTGCCTCTGTGGTTTTCTAAAGCTGCGATCCTTACAGAAGCAGACTGCCTCATCTTTCTCCCGCAGGATCCCTGGTAGGTTTGAACCACTGACCTTTTGGTTAACATTTAATGCCACCAGGACTCCTACATTTCTCCAGTTCCTCCCACACACCCCAAGTCTCAAATTTGCTTTCTCTCCCAGGACACAGCTGGGGAGAAAGGCAAGGACACCAACAAATACGGTGGCGCACAGAAGACCTTTGTCGACAGGGGCCTCCCCAAAGCCCCTAAGGAGAAGCGGCTGAAGACAGAGAATCTCAGGAAGGAGGGCAGTAAGGGCCGATTCCCCCAGCCCACAGCCAAGTCCCGGGCCCTGGCCCAGCAGCAGGCAGTGATCCGAGGCGTCACCTACTACAAGGCGGGCGGGCAGGAGACAACCAAGGCTGTGGCTGGTGAGTTGGAGGGTGATTGGAATCTAGGGGTGGTGGGGGACTGAATGATGGACCAGGATATTCCAGGGACCTGCTCATCTGCTTCGCAGTTAGACAGTCCCAGAGTGCAGCTCCACCAACGACCTGTTGGGTGCCCTTTGGCCATCCTGAAATGGGGATGATGATGCTCCTTATGGGGTTGTTGAGGACGGGGTAACATCACCACCATGGAGGGGACAGGGAACAAGACAGGCATAATCCCTGCCCCAAAGGAACTTTCATTCTAATGTGAAAATCTGCCTGTGGCAGCCACGACATCCAGAAGTAACTGGGACCTTGGGCGCCTCATTTGCAAACTAGCTTGCAAAGGACCCCAAAGAAGAACCCATTGTCCCTTGGATTATCCCTGCAGGATCCCAATGAAGGGCAACAAAGTCATTCACGAAGAACAAAAGAGCAAGGTTTCAAGAGCCCCTCATATTTCCGCTCCATCTCTCCTCCTCAGATGCCTGCTCTCTTCTGATGTCTCTGGGGAAGACCTCTGCTCCCCACTTCCTCTGGTGATATTCCCTGCTCAATCCCATGTCCAAAGAGGAAGGGAGTTGAGATTGGCTCCTTCAAGGGCCTCTTGGTTTCATGGCCTCTCAGGGGGCCTCCTGGGCCATCACCACTCCCCCAGCTCCTCATATGCCAGCTGCTGGCCCTGAACTGGGCCAGAGCTGTGACCTCTGGCTGCATCAAGGGCCCAGAGCAGCTGTAGGTATCTGACTATGCCAGTGGGAACAAGCACCCTGACCTGAACAAGTGCGAAGCCAAGACCAGGCCCCCAGAGGGTTAACCCCCGCACAGAGCCTGGCTCAGTCCCTGGGAAAAGAGGAAGCCAGCACCGGGAGAAAAAGAGGAGGCCAGGTATATAATTGTCCTCAAGTCTAGGAGCCTCTGTGGCCCCCATTCCAGCTGACCATGCTGTCCCCTTTGAGCCAGTCCCTTACCACCACTACCACTCCATTGTCCCTGTTGGCACAGTTTCCATATCTGACCCCTTAGATCCTGATAGACCGCATTTTACAGGTGAGGAAAGAAGCTCGAGGAGGTGAGGTTTCTGACCCCAGATTTCCCGATGAGGAGGTAGCAGAATGGGGCTGGAACCCCCTCCTCCACTCTTTTGCTGGAGCTGAGGAATCTGTGGTGTTGAGTCAGGATGTCCTGCTTCATCCTGGCCCAGAGCTGTGTGGGGGTTGGAGGATGACCCCGAAATGCCCCCAAACCAAACATGAGAACTGAAAAAGCCCTCCATCACCAGCTGGGGTGGGAGAAGAGAGGAGGGAACCAGGAACACCTGAGAGATGGGAGACCAGTGAGGAAATGGAGCAAGGGGCAGAGAGACCTAGGTCAGAGGTGACAGGACTAGCCGGAGTAGAACTGGAGAGGAACAGAACAAAGTCTAAAAAGTAGGGCAAGGGTTTCTGCCTTCTGGAACTGAATCCAGGAAATGAGAGACTTGGCAAAGTACTTAGACTTAGTAAAGGAGAAAACCTCACTGCGATTGAGTCGATCCTGACCCTATAAAACAGCGGTTCTCAACCTGTGGGTCGTGACCCCTTTGGGGATTAAATGACCTTTTCACAGGGGTCCCCTAATACAGCCTGCCTATCAGATATTTACATTACAGTTCATAACAGTAGCAAACTTACAGTTATGAAGTAGCAAAGAAAATAATTTTATGGTTGGGGGGGGTCCCCACAACATGAGGAACTGTCTTAAAGGGTCGTGGCGTTAGGAAGGTTAAGAACCACTGTAGTACAGACGGTTACCAAGGCTGTAGATCCTTACAGGAGCAGACAGCCTCATCTTACTCTCAAGGAGCAGCTGGTGGGTTTGAACCACCCAATCTGTAGTTAGTAATCCACCCCTTCTCCGATAGCGCCCTCAGAAAGGGCTCACTGTCCACACAGGTCCCTCTCATCAGCACACAGCCTAACATGGTGAGCCTCGTTACGCTCATTTCACAGAGAAAGCTGAGGCTCAGAGTTGGGGAGGGGGAACCGCCTGAGGTCACCCAGCTTGGAGCCCACTATTTGTATGTGAAATCCTTCACCTCTTACTCCCTTGGGGTCCTCCCCCTCATCTCCCAGAGCTGCTGGGAGCCTGGCGGTACTAGGAAGGCCCAAGGTGACAGCAGGCGCTTGGGTATTAGCTCTAGTCTTCTCTCCTTAGAAAATGCCCTCAGGGGAACTTCCTGGCTGGAGCAGCTGCCACCCAAGGTGGAGGGCAGGCCACCTGAGCCCAACTCAACAGAACAGAATGAGGCTGCACCTAAGTCTTCAGAGGGAGCAGACGTGACCCCTGGCACCACCACCTTGGATCCCACCACCACCTCTACTCCGGCTCCCACCACCACCTCTACTCCGGCTCCCACCACCAGTCCCCTGCCCACAGTGTCACCTTCACGCCCAGAAGTCCCCAGCCAAGGTGAGTGAGCCAGCTCCAGCCAGCAGCCTGGTTTTGTACAGCCCTCAAACTAAGACAAGTTTTTATATGTTCTGAAAGGGTGGTAAAATTAATAGGAAAGAGAATACTGTTTCGATCTGGAAGCCTAAAACATGTACCAACTGACTTCTTAGAAAAAAAGGTGCCTATATTTAAATGACAGTAAGGTAACTATGTCTTACGCAAATTCTTCTTAAAGTGAATTCCCATTACCAACCACTGTCCAGTCGGTGGCTCCCTGTATGCCCACGTTTGTAGGGGTGGCTTGTGGAGACAATCAAAACCTTCCTCGCTGTGAAGCCATCGAGGCTGCCTTTCCGGAAGGAAGGCATCTGGCTACCTGTGCGAACAAGCCTTTCAACCCATTTCCTGCTGTGGGGCTGAGAGCATTCCGCTGCCAGCAATCTTTCCCGAAGGATCCATCAGTGGCATGGACAACAGCTGCAGCTCTAACTGGTTTAACCAGTGAGTGCGCTTTCTAATGTCAGAAAAGTGGAAATTACTAAAGGCAGGGGACTGGTTAAGTATGTTAAAGGACAGCTGTCTGGTGGCCCTGATGGAACCTTGAAATCACATCATTCAAGGGCTACTTCATGATGTGAGAAATTGCTCAGTGGAGGGGGAAAAAACCAGGAAACATAAAAGTGTATTTTTCAGACCAATCCCAGTTTTTAAAAGTATGCCTGCATGACTATGCATGCACAGAGAGAGAGAAGAGACTGATAGGGTTTGAAATGTCTTCAGATAAGGGGATTGGGGATGTGCTTTCCTTTTTCTAGTTACCCTTTCTGAGTTGTCCACATTTCCTTCTGGGATCAGGGATTGTTTTAATCACAGGAAGAAGGCAGCCAACCAACCAACCAACAAAAAGGTCCCAAACAAAATATCAGGACGGATTGGAGTTAGACCCAGATGATGTTCCTGGCATCATTGCTCTTGCTTGGGGTGGGGCCTCTGCATTCTGTGTACCAACCTCTGTGCCCCCTCACTCCCCATAGGCAGAGAAGCAAGCTGTGAGGGCACCCTTGGGGCCGTGGATGCGCCCGTGAGGCATCATAGCTACGGTCGCCATGAGGGTGCCTGGATGAAGGACCCCAAAGCGAAGGATGACAAGATCTACGTCACTAACTACTACTATGGAAACAGTCTGGTGGAGTTCCGAAACCTGGAAAACTTCAAGCAAGGTCGGGGTCCCAGAGATGGGAGTGGGTGGTGGTGGAAGAAGTGGGTGGCCCGGGGAGGGTTCCTCTGGGGAGCTGGGCCCCCTTTGTCTTGGGGTTTCATGTGGTCCTGACACCCTGGGCTAGCTTCACTCCAGATGGTCAGCCCACCGAGGAGGGTGTGTGAGAACCCTGTGTGCAGTGTCAGGAGCCAAAAGGCAGCCCCAAACATGACAGACAGACAGGGCCCTGCCTCACAGATATAACTTACCCTTGAGGAGAACAAGAATCCTAGTTACCACTTGCTGAGGCCTTGCGTGTGCTGGCAGCCTTGTGGGCACTACTCCTGGCGTCTTCAAAATTCCATGAGCAAGGGATCATCACCCCATTTTACAGCAGGGCCCCAGGCCTTAGAGCAGCTGCAGGTCTGAGTGAGGATGATTAGCACACACCAAAGGCTGGGATTATGATCCCCTCCCCTGAGCCACAGCATGTAGGAGGGTCCACATGGAGATCCAGCCCCACCCTCCAGAAACAGTCTGAGAGGGAGTAGGCAAAGGCGTAAAGAGATCATTTCAGCATAGCTGTCGAGGGTAGGCTCTGGGGGCTGTGGAAACCCAGCCTGGAGATCAGGGAAGGCTTCCCAGAGGAGGTGAGACAGAAAGGAGCCCCAGAGGGGAGCAGGAGTCAGCCCTGCAGAAGGGAGAAGGCAGGGAGTCGGGGCTGGAGAAAGAAAAGGCTGGGACAGCCCTCCTAAGCTGCACAGAGGAGTTGGCATTTCCTGAGAGCCCTGGAATCACAAGGCCTGGGCTAAAACTGCTAACTGTTCTTCCTCCAGCAGCTCAGCCTTGACCTGGCCTCTCCCTCAAGCCGCTCTCCTGGGGAGCCCTTGCCTCGGCCTGGGGAGGTCAGGGAAGGCTTCTTGGTGGTAGTCTCACTGCCATCAGGTCGGTGCCAACTTATGGTAACCTTACAAGACTCCTTCTCCAGAGTGTAGCAGCCTGGCTAGAGACCCCAAAAGATAAGCAGGCACTCCCCAGGCAGTTAAACGGGAATGTCAGTCAGACAGATGGAACGGTGAGCACAAGGGGTACCACCAAGTCCGTGTGTCCACATCAGCCGGCAGTGCCCCAATTCGCAAACCGGATGGTAATATTGCCTCCCTCCTGAGGCTGTTCTGATGTAGTGAAATGGTCAGCATTTCACTAGTGGTACGGTTTGCACGTACCCCCAGGCGCATTGTACAGTTTAGAATCAATTACTTACAGGGCTCTTCGGAACTCTCCTGGGCCTCACAGGTCTGTGGGGTCGTCTGGGGTTTGCTGGGAACCCTGGTGTAACCCTCTGCCCTACCCCCCAGGCCGGTGGAGCAATATGTACAAACTGCCCTACAACTGGATCGGCACGGGTCACGTGGTGTACCGGGGCGCCTTCTACTACAACCGCGCGTTCACCAAGAACATTATCAAGTACGACCTGCGGCAGCGCTTCGTGGCCTCCTGGGCGCTGCTGCCCGACGTGGTGTATGAGGACACCACGCCCTGGAAGTGGCGCGGCCACTCGGACATCGACTTCGCTGTGGACGAGAGCGGCCTGTGGGTCATCTACCCCACCGTGGACGATCGCGACCAGGCCCAGCCCGAGGTGATCGTGCTGAGCCGCCTGGATCCCGAGGACCTCTCGGTGCACCGGGAGACCACGTGGAAGACGCGGCTGCGGCGCAACTCCTACGGGAACTGCTTCCTGGTGTGCGGCATCCTGTACGCGGTGGACACTTACAACCAGCCCGAGGGCCAGGTGGCCTACGCCTTTGACACGCACACGGGGACCGACGCGCGGCCCCAGCTGCCCTTCCTCAACGAGTATGCCTATACCACCCAGGTCGACTACAACCCCAAAGAGCGGGTGTTGTACGCCTGGGACAATGGCCACCAGCTCACCTACACCCTCCACTTCGTAGTCTGAGCAGGGACCTCTGCCCTCTCAGGAGAAGGGGTAGCAATGAGGTCTGGGGGTTTCCCACAGTGATTCCTTCTAAGGACCCTGTCCACAAATATTTATTGGGTGCCAAGCCCCGGGCTAAGTGCTAGGCACGGGCCATTGCAGCCGAGATAGAGTTTCTTTAGTAGCCCGTGGCTAATGGCTTCCACTCTAACGCTGCGCCAGAGCGCCAAGTGTTTACCTGCTGACCCCTTAGAGGTACCGGGCCTCTCCCTAGTTCACAGACAGGAGGTTGAGGCGCCAGCGAGTCGGAGGCCCCGCCCCCTTTGCAGAAAGTCTTCGTTGGGTCCTGCACGTGAGTTTGTCCACAGGTTCGCAGAGGAGGAGACTGGATCCCCTGGCTCTCCCACCCTCTAGCACGGAGCCTGCCTTGTTTTCACGCTTTTCTCTCATTTCTCAGGACCATGCAAGACCCGAGGCCTTTGGGGAAAGTGTCTGTGTGGGGCGAGGGAAGGGGGCAAAGCCCGAGGCCTGGGCCTGCTGGTGGCCCTGGACCCATATCCATACCAGCCCCCAGCCCCCACTCCTCCTCTGGCCTACCCCACCCCATCAGCTGCCCAGCCACATTCCAAACTCGCCATCACTCAACCAGTGAGTAGGAAACACACCCTGAGAGAAATTTCTGGTTCCTTTGCCAGGGCCCCCTCCCTTCAGTTCTCCGTCGTGTTTTCTGCCGTTCTTCACCAGTGCCGTCATTTGTTTCTGCTGCAGCAGCTGAGATGGCTTCAGGCAGCTGCCTGCCCAGCAGCTACTCCACCAGGGTGGGGAGATGGGCCGGATCCCAAGGCTCCCTCTCCACCCAGAGCCCTTGCCTTTGGTCACTTACTGCTTTAGCCTCCTTCCTGGTCCCTCTCGGAACCTGTGGGCCTTGACTCTCCTCTCTGGGCCTTTGAACCCACAACCTCTACACACTCAGGGATCATTCTAGGTCTGCCGTGAGCTAGGCCTGAGGCTAGGGTGGTACCAGAATGGGGCAGGTCCCCTCTTGTCATTTGGTGGGCTGGCCCAGCAGGCAGTGGGGGTTGGGAAAGTAAGAAGGTTTGGGAGAGGCGTTGATCCTTCTGGTTACAGGCCTGACGGCAGGGGCAAAAAGGAAAGGAAGGGCTAGAGGCCCACGGATAGGGCATGTCCTGGCTTCAGAGGGGCTGACTGAGGAGGCAAGCGGGGACCACTTCACCAGGTGCTGCTGATGGGCCTCGGAAGCCACAGACCCGGCAGCCCACAATGACAAGACCCTCAAGACAGCCCCTCACCCATGTTGGGCAGTATTTTTATCGCTGGGAAGCAGCTATCTAATCCCATTGCCTGTTTTACCAATATGGGGATAGGCGCATAAATGTCATGCTGGGAACAGGTCACATGCACTCTTGCTTCAGGAGAGCTTTCGTCTCAGAAATCCACGGGGCCAGTTCTTATCCTCCCTAGAGGGTCCCTATGAGTCAGAAGCAGCATGCTGGCAGTGGGTTTGGTTTGGGGTTTGGTCTAGATCCTTTATCCTCCTGACTTTGGGGCAGCTCAGCCTAGGGAACCAGTAGACCATCTAGCACCCAAGGCGCCCCAGCACCTGAGAAGGGTGTTTACTGCTGGACTTTACACATCCCCTGGACCCTCCCTTGCCACCATGCTCACTATCTCTATACCAGCTACCGTGTTACTGATGTCAGCGGCACACCGCTCCAGGCCAAAGAAGAGCAGAAGGCCTCCACGTGACGCAGTGTGTTTTGTGTAGAATACATTTCTCTCGGGCATCGTCAGGTGCCCTTGTTTTGTTGAAGCTGTAACCCACCCCTAAAACGAAGGGAATGATGACGCCAAGTGAGGCCTGACTCATAGTGGTAGACACCTCCAGCTCCCTCACCCAGTCGGCCACTGCTGATCCACTTCAGGGAGCCGAGTGCTCTCCGCCGGTCCCTGGGCTCTGGGTGTGGGTTTGACAAGACTGTCTCCGCGATATCACAGCCCATCCATGGGAGGAGTGTTCAGGCGCATCTTCATTCATCTGAAAAAGGGAACGTTAGTTAGCACGGGCTGAGCAGGCAGGACAAGGAGCGCCATCAGAAACGATGTGCCTACAGCCCCCAAACATTCCCATAACTCCCTCGGCTTCCAGGCCCTTGGATGTGGTCTGTGGTGGGTACAGTGTCTTCATCTTACAGGTCAGACCGGATCTAGGAGAGGTTGAGTCGCCTGTCACGTGATGCAGGAAATGGAGAGGCAGGTCCTAAAGGCAGGTATCTTAACTGTCATTGCCAACTGAGCACCTGCAACATCTATTAGAACAGCAGTGGAAGGTGTATCCTGAGTGTGCCCAGTGGACAGGTGAGAAAACAGGTGAAGAGCCTTACCAAAGATCCCACAGCCGTTGAGTTCACAGCAGGTGGGATTTCAGGGCTGGTTGGTTCTTTAGCCACTCTGTGATACCCCTCTGATGGCAACCCTGGAAGTGGCCTTTGTCTTAATCCAGACATCAACTGCAAAGAAGAGGCCCACGGAGGGAGGAGGGGTCAGCTTGGAAAGAGCCTTAAATGCCTAGCCAAGGAGTGACTGCCTCTAAGCATGTTCAGAACAGAGTGAAGTATAAATGCAGAGAGAGCAGCAAATGCTCTGATAATTGATCTTATCCTGACTGACGGGAGGCAGGGTGGTCGTCCAAGGAAAGCTGATCCGCATCAGCTTTATCTCACAGCCCCTGGGTTTTGATTGCCTGTGTCAACAGCTCCTTCAAACAACGAAGGGCCTGGAGTGGCAAGGGCCAGCGTCTCTCTACTGACCTCGATTGTCAGGGCGAAGGAAATGGGGCTCGGGTGTTTCTGAACCACGGAATACACAAAGGGGCTCTGCCCACTGCCTCTGACTCCTCTCTGGAGAGCTCCAGGCCTGGAATGCAAAGACTAGGGAGGACAGCAGGAACTCCCTCCCTGCCTTGGAAGGTGGCATGAGAGGTGAGGCCAGTGGTTTTCCCGGGGAGTAATTTTATGGCTCTCAAATTGCCCCAAGAAGCTCAGCCCCATCCCCCATCCCTGATTGTCTGCAGCATTGGGAATCACTCTGGCAACAGAAGGACACAGCTCTGGGTAGGATTCACACAGCCCTGAGTTTGAATGTGTTTAACATGCTACCCATATGGGTGAGGTCCAGCAGCTCAGGGTAGAGATGCTAACTCTTATAATGAAGGACATGTACCTTAGTGAGGTCAAGGGGCAGCAGAGGGCCTGAGCAACACTCTCCTGGGGCTGAAGAGCCCATTGTGTACAGGAACCCCCAAAGCCAGCAATATTTTCTCCATTTCGAATGAAGTCAAGCAAGCTGCTCAGGGTCATGTACTGAACAAGCAGTGGGGCCCAGATTTAAACCAGGTTTGTCCTCACCCAAACCCTAAACTACCTGTTGTTAAGAATTTGTAACCAGTGTTTTCTTTGCTCTGACCACTGGGAAGCTCAAAGTCAAATTTGAGATCCTTTTTAACAACTGTATTGAGTCTCCTGCTGGGCTTTGCTTCGTTTTGGCATCCTGTGTTTACCTGACTCTGGTCTTTGTATGCTCATTCTATTGTATTTTATGTATTTTTATAAGTTGCCACGATACCTTTTTGCAACAAGGTGGCATTTACCTAAATAAAACATAGTCCAAAGCTTGGTTTCAGTTTCTTCATTGAATGTAGAGTTCTGCATCCTTATCACAGCACATACACTTAATACATTTTTTTAGAATTTGTGATGAGTAAAGAATTGGCCTGAACTCTATACTGTTCCTGGAAGCTGATCTGAATGGTGAGGGATTGAGGCTAAAAACCAGACCCTTGGGGTGGATGGGGACAGTGAGCCACTCTCCAGAAAGATGTTCAGGCACGACCCAAGGATGCTGTCCCCAGAGAATTGCCCTGTGCACATGGGCACCGTTCCTGGTCCAGAGAAAGGGAGGCTGTGGGAGAAGGCAAAACAAAAGAAGAGAGCATCGTGGAGTTGGGGAGGAAGCCTTGGTCCCATTTGGTCCCATGGTTCCCAGTCTTGAGTCATTCACGCACCCGCTTCGTGAGTTCTGCCAATTCCCATTACTGCAGTAATCACCTCTTTTAGTTGATTCTACTCTTCCTACTACAATTATTTTATTTAATTTTATTTTTATTTATTTATTTTTTAAATAATTTTATTTTAAAAGGAAGCTTGATAAGCTATTACCACCTCCCATTTTTCTCCCTCCCCCTTTTTTAAAAAACATTTTATTAGGGGCTCATACAACTGTTATCGCAATCCATACACACATCAATTGTGTAAAGTGCATTTGTACATCATTCTCAAAACATTTTCTCTCCACTTGAACCCCCGGCATTAGGTCCTCATTTTTCCCCTTCCTCCCCGCTCCCCCCTCCCTCATGAGCCCTTGATAGTTTATAAATTGGTATTTTGTCATATCTTGCCCTGTCCGACGTCTCCCTTCACCCACTTTTCGGTTGTCTGTCCCCCAGGGAGGAGGTCACATATAGTTCCTTGTAATCAGTTCCCTCTTTCCTACCCACTCTCCCTTTACCCTGCCTGTTTCGCCACTCACACCACTGGTTCTGTAGGGCTCATCCGCCCTGGATTCCCTGGATTTTCAGTTCCTATCTGTACCAGTGTACATCCTCTGGTCTAGCCAGCCTTGCAAGGTCGAATTCGAGTCATGGTAGTGGGAGCGGGGAGGAAACATTTAGGAACTAGAGGAAAGTTGTATTTCTCATCGTTGTTACATCGCACCCTGACTGGCTCATCTCCTCCCCGAGACTTTTCCCCCTTTCTTAAAGGAAAGCCAATATCAACAACTGCAAGCAGAAGGTTATCAGAATGAAACATTGAAAGCAAAGAGTGTGAATGCATTTCAGTAGATACGGTGCCTGTCTGACCTCAAAGCCTATGGTGGTCCTTTGTTTACAGGGAAGATTAGTGAGCAGCAAGTGTTCCAGAGACATAAGGGCATACCAGCACAAGTGGACTTTGTCCCGATGTAATCAGATGGACAGGATTGAAAGAGAATGGCTCTCTCCCATGTGACTCATGGATTGAGACCAACTTCCTTCCCCCCTTACACACCCACCCACATCCACACATTCAGTTACCCAACTGCCCCCTCTCCCCCACTCCCCCGCTGCCCCAACTCAACACATTCAGTTACTCAACTGCCCCCTCTCCCCCACTCCCCCGCTGCCCCAACTGCTGACCGGCCTCTGCAGAGCTCCTGTCTTGCCTGGCAGCTGGGCACTGTTTGTGTGGTTTCTAGCAATGACAGGGTTCCACTCTCGAGAAGACAGAGCCACATGAAGCTCGGTGCCACTATTGCCACTGCAGAGGCTGCTAGAGCCATGTCTGTTTGGTCCTGCAGACCCTACTGGGGCTGACATTGGCCCAAGCAGGTCAAGGATATCTGGGTTTTGGGTAATCTTCCCCAGACCAGCACCTCAACCAGCGGGATCTTTGGATCAGCTGTTCCCTCTACCAGGTACACTTGGCCCCACACCTGTGTGTGGCTGCCTCCCGCTTATCTTTCAAATTGCTACTGAAATGCCACCTCCGTAGTGGGGCTGTCCCTCAAGGCTGGATATAAAGTTGGCCCCAGTCCCCTCCCTGATCCCCATCTCTTCTTCAGTTGTTCATTGTTGTTGAGTCAGCTCTGACTAATGACAGTCCTGTGTGCCCCAGATCGAAACATCATCTGGCTCAGTACCATTTTCACAACTTTCGAAATGCTAGAGGCCACTGTGGCCCCTATTTGTTTTGTGAGTGTTCCAGCCTACCAGGATCACATTCTAGCCAGCTATCAGACCATAGCCTCCGCTGCATAGGGTTTACACTGGCTACTTTTTTAAAAAATCATTTTATTGGGGGCTCGTAACAACTCTTATCACAATCCATACATCTATCCATCGTGTCAAGCACATTTGTACATTTG
>NW_022103929.1:508305-510118 GCF_000313985.2 Echinops telfairi | reverse complement strand
GGTGTGCTTCTTCCATGTGGGCTTTGTTGCTTCTGAGCTTGATGGCCGCTTGATTACCTTCAAGCCTTTAAGACCCCAGACACTATACTTTTTGATAGCCAGGCCACTGGCTACTTTTAAAAAGTATTTTGTCAGGTCTTTCTTCCTAGTGTGCCTTAGCTTGGAGATATGCTGAAACCTGTCCGTTATGGGTGGCCCCGCTGGCATTTGAAATGCCAGTGTCATTGCTTCCAGCACCAGAGCAGCATGCGAGCCACCAGAGAACAGATGGGCAAACCTCTTTTCAGAACGGATATTTGTTTACTAGCCTAGGGTCTGTTTCCAGGAGACAGATCTTGTTCTCAGCTATGTCCACCCTAAGCTGTTGACACATAGGGAGTTCTCAACAATTGTCACCCAAACAACCAAGTGCTCTGTGCCGGGGGCCAGAACCTTGGGCAAGTTCATACACGGTCTCTGAGAAAGCCACCCTGGGCTCGGAGGTCATAGCCACTGGAGAAGGAGCACTCATTTATTTATGTAGGCAGTGTTTTGTTTTTTGGGGTTGGGGGGCGGGGTTGTGGCCTCAGGTTCCACACGGAACTTTCTTGAATGTAACCTCAGCTCTTTTAAGACTGGAGAGTAGAGAGAGAGAGTATGTTCAATGATGCTCCGTCCTACGGGTAGTGAAAAGTAACAAGAACCTCAATGAAACAGACTGACCAGAGATTGTGGGACTGGGAAGGGTTTTGTTTCATTGCCTACAGGGTCACTCTGGATTGGAACCAACCCAACGACACCTAACAGCCAGTCCAGCCTGCACTTTGCAAACAAGCGAAAACCCATCTTGGGTGGGTGAAGAGAGATTTAACTCTGACCCTCACCTGATTGAAGGGCAAGGTCACCTGTGCATGCAATGTTGTCAGTACTTAGCATGATCCCAGGAGCCCTGGGGGCGCAGTGGTTATGAGTTGGGCTGCAAATGGTAAGGTCAGTAGTTTGAAACCACCAACGGCTCTGTTGGAGAAAGATGGGGCTTTCTACACCCGTAAAGAGTTACTGTCTCAGAAACTCACAGAGGCAGTTCCACCCTGCCCTATAGGGTCGCTATGAGTTGCCATGGACTCAATGGCAGTGGATGGATATAGCATGATGCCCAGCACACAGTAGACATTCAGGAAGCACTAGTTACTGTATTGTGACCAGGTAATTCCTTGATCGGAGAATTAGTCAGCTCCCTTGGCAGATTATTGTCCATTGATCTGTTGACAACATCACTGACATTGAGACCTGGTGGCACAATGGTTAAGGGCTCAGCTGCTAACCGCAAGGTTGGCTGTTTGAACTCATCGGCCACTCCTCAGGAGAAAAGACTGGGCGATCTTCTCCCGTAGAGATGACAGCCTAGAAAACTCTTTAGGGCAGTTCCCTGTCACAGAAGGCCACTGTGAATCTGGATGGACTCCGAGGCACCAGCAACAACACATGAACAACTGTATGCCCACCTCAGGGTCAACAAGTTGAGCAAGACTTCCTCCCAATCTGTGAGGGGCTTACAGGATCGCCAGACATGATCCCAGCCCACCCAGTGCTCTCCGTGCTGGAAGAGCTGGGAGCACAGCGGGGTTCCCAGGGCTGTGCTGAGGAGTACCCCCTTTGCCTGGGGTCCCAGGAACCTTGGAGGGCCCAGCGCCTGCCATCCAGTCTCTGTGCGAAGCACAGCACCTCTTGGGCTCACCTCTACTCAGTGCTCCGAATCATTTCCTCCACCCTATAGACATTCTTCTGGAACTTCAAGGTCACATATCTCTCCCTGACTGTGTGGCGGGGGGGG
>NW_022103929.1:496270-508205 GCF_000313985.2 Echinops telfairi | reverse complement strand
GGGCTCTTAACCACACAAGGTAAGGAATTCAAACCCACCAGCTGCTCTGAGGGACAAAGCTGAGGCTTTCTGCTTCCGTAAAGATCTACAGTCTGAGAATCCTGGAGAGTCAGGTCTTCTCCATCCTTCAGGGTCACTTTGAGTCATAATCAACTTGATGGCAATGGAGTTGGGTTCGGATTTTAGTCCACAGAAACTCCAACATCCGAGTGCATGCTCGGGCTGGGCTGTCTTTGTGGCATTCTCGCATTGTGTCTCCTAAGTAATCCTATTGAATAGGGACTCTTGTCACCACCATTTCACAACTGAGGAAACTGAGGCACAGATGGCCACCTCATGTGCTCCAGCACCAAGCTCGCCAAACATGCCGGCGGTTCTCCATTCCGGCTCACGTCGGAAGCAGTAGCGTTAAAAATGATACCACTACTCAGACGACACCCCAGACCAATAAATCAAGGCCCACTTTGGGTGGGTTTTAAACAGGGTTTCAAACCAGTGCATTCTTGGTCAACCCCCTGCTAAGAATGTTCCTTTCCACCCCAGCTATACGGACTTAGGGAACAAGATTCCTAGGGTCAAAGTCTGAAGTCAAAGCCCTGGTTTTGAAAGTTCCCCAGGAGACCGTGCTGTGCTGGAGGACGTGGGAAGCCCTTCCCCGCACCCTACTGCTGCTCAGAAGGAGCACCCACAGAGCTGGTTGGAACTGGATGGGTTAGACGGGCCCTGGACATGGTTGCAGGGCACCCAAGAAGGTCGTAGAAAGAGAGGGCAGGTCAACTGTCAGACTGGACCCAGGAAAGCACCCCACCCCCACCCCCAGCTAGGCTGCCCAGGAGAGGGAACAGAGAGAGCAGGTCTTATAGCCTGGGGTGTCAACAAGGCAGTCTGGGGGGAGGGGTCAGGGCACAAGTACACAAAGGCTCCCTGTGCCCCCGAGGGGTGCCCAGACACTGCCTCACCCACCCGGCTCCGTCTGAAGTCTGCCCACACCCAAAGCCAGACCCTCTCGACCCCCGACATTCCTACAGGCACCCCCGTGGGGCAGGAACAGACAGTGCTTTCAGAATGCATGCCTGCCAGTGAGCGGGAAAAATTATCGCCAAGACTTATCTGCCATGAGCGTGGGGTGGCATTTCACGTGCCAAAGGTTGACTGGCCCCACCCTGGCCCTGGCTGTTGGCTTCGAGGCCCTCATTCCAACTGTGCAGGGACAGAAACTTCATTCTTTTCATCCACAAGAGGCCTCCCTGCCCTTTACCATCTGTGCACACACACACACCCCAGCCCCACAGAGGACGTCCACCCCACCCCCACGGGCCAGGAGCCAAAGTGGATTAGACAAGAGTGATTCAAAAATCAAGTTTTCCAAGTCTTCTTAAGCCAGGGATTTTATTGACAGGGAAAGTCATTGTTACTAAGGTGTCTGCCTCAACCTGTCCTGGCTTTTCTGCATGAGGTCCTGGCAAATGCTAACAGCTGCTATAGCCTGGGACAAGCTTCCTATGGAAGGGGCTGCTGCATTTATAGCAGGCAGTTCTAGGTTCGAATCCTGATGGCTGTCGTCTGAGGGACCTGAGTTCGCTACCTGACGTCTCTGACCTCCTTTTCCTCATCTGGAAAATGGAAATGACAAGCATGACCTTTCCAGGATGTTGTGCGATAGAATGAGATGGATGTGAGAAATCTCTGAAAATGGGAATGAGCATGCAGGGCACCCAGTAGAGGAAGGCTTGAAAACTGATCTGGAAGACTGGCTTAAGGGATAACCTCAGGCTGACCCCCAGGGCCTTGGGATCTGCCAATCAGACCCAAAGTGATTGTCAGCAAGCACCAGTGCACCCTCAAAACCAGGGATTCGCTTTGCCAATCTCAAGACGGAGAGCAAAAAGCCCCAAACCAAACCTGGGACCACCCAGGGGATTCTGACTCAGTGTGACCCGATGGACAGAGTAAACTGCCCTGGACTCGAGGGTTTCCAAGGCTGTGAGCCTTACAAAAGCAGTTGCCACATCTTCCTCTTGGGATGCAGCTGGTGGGTTTGAACTGCTGACTTTTGGGTTAGCAGCTCAGCTCAACTCAAGCATTACACCATGAGGACACCTATCACCGAGAGCCCTACTCGACCGCCACCTCATCGATTCCAATAACAGACAGATTCCAATAACAGCGAGTTCTTCCTCCACACCCCACCCCCACCCCGCGTGCCTGCGCCATTGGTCTGGGGGTGGCTGTGTATGTGAGCTGCTGACTCAGGCCCAGTGCAAAGGGCTGGGGCCACCGATGCAGGCAGCACAGCAGGGAGAGGGAGTGATTACACTGGCCACACACACATTTTGTGTTAGACTTATTTCTGGGTATATTTGACCTGCTGATTAAAAAAAAAAAAAAGGCACCAGTTTTCCCCCATCCACACCGTTGTTCAGATACAAAACACACACCATACACCATTCTTTGCTGTGCTCACTCATAAAAACTTCAGGCTCCTTTCATGTGGGGTAGCTGGCTTCCAGGAGAGGACGTGCGCACTGGCTTTCTTTCAAGGAGTTTGTATTGTACTGAATATCGAGGCCAAGTTAAACTTCACACGGTGTCCATGGATCCAAAGATATAGTTGAACATTGCAAATTATATGAACGTGGCATTTCCCCAGGCATCACTTCACCTTTATTAGGAACTGAATGGCAGGCAGTCCCCATTTATTATCTTAAAAATAATAGGTCGGGGAGACAGAAATAAGAGTTATTGTATAATACATAAAGAGCCCTGGTGGTGTAATGAGGCATGTGTTTGACTGCTAACCACGAGATCGGCTATTAGAGCCCACCAGCCGCTCGGGAAGAGAAAGAGGAGACTTTGGGCTCCCGGGAAGATGGACAGCATCAGGAACCCACAGGAGAAGTTCCACCCTGTCCTACAGGGTCCTTCGGAGTTGGAGTCAACTAACTGGTAGTGAGCTTGGTACAATGAATAGAAATTCAAATGTCCTGAAACCTAAAGCAGGCCTGTCAGAGTTCAGATTCCTTTACTAAAATTAAAATGTTCCAGTTTTCTGATAAAATAGCACAACTTAGCCACCTGTGCCCAGAAACTCATGAAAGAAAAGTTTGAATTTTTCTTATAAAGAAGTTTGAGTCAGGGAGGGTGGGAGGGGGCGGGAGGGGGAAGAAATGGGGAGCTGATATTAGGGGCTCAAGTGGGAAGAGAATGCTTTGAAAATGATGATGGCAGCATATGTGCAAATGTGCTTGACACACTGGATGAATGTATGGATTGTGATGAGAGATGGAAGAGCCCCCAATAAAAGTATTTCATTAAAAAAAGAGAAACAAAGGGGAAAAAAGAAGTTTGAGTCGATCTCATCTCCAAAGCGCTTAACACAAATTATCCATTGATTTCTATATACTAACATGTGTTCTGAAATTTTTACTGTTATAATTTGAAGAAGAATTAGATCTTTAAGATATTCATGAGAATTGCTTTGAAGGCTTACATATTTTTTTACACTCTAAATTGCCCTCACGCCTTCCGTAGATGTGCCTCTTCAATTTTCTGTTTAATTTTCCACTCTCCTCAAGCTGTGTCCTGGCTTTGCCATATCCAGCTTGTTTTCTGTATATATTGATCGCACAGCCTCCCCGACCAGAAAGAAAAACCCGCTGTCATCTAATTGACTCTAACTCATAGTGACCCTAACAGACAGAGACGAACTGTCCCTTTGGATTTCCAAACCTTGAAATCTTTTAAAGGCTTGAGTGACTGGAGGATTTGAACTACTGACCTTATGATTGGCAGGTCCATGTGTAACCAACTAGCCACCATAGGTCCATTTACAGCTTCCCTTAGAAGTCCCTTAATACTTCGCTCTTTTCCAAATATAAATATTTTTACCTTTTTGTCTTACCCTGTGATTTGTGGGTCTTAATTCTTCCCATCTTTAAAACTAGGATGATAAATGAATAAATTAGCATAATTTAATAACTGAAAATACAACTGAACACCATATCCCAGAAACCAGAGCTGATGTGGTCTATCTAATGCAGTTTTCTGAATCAGTGCCCCAAATAACCCCAGGAGTAGAAGTAAAATCTAAGACACTGAAAAAAAAAAAAAGGTTGTTTGTTGGGTTGTACCCATGCGGATAAGAAGGCAGGAGGTGAAATACCTGCTACATTTGCCCCTCTCTGTTATGGAACAAAATCTGAATGACGACATTTCCCCCTCTAGGCTCTGCTTCAGTTTAGTGGCAGCTTGTGCACAGATCTTTGGCCTTCTGGTTTCTTTTCACCTCTGATGTTCACCTTCTGCTGCCGGAGTGAGCTTCGAACAGGAGCATCTGACCACTTCACTGCATTACCTGCCACTGTCCCCTGGAAGTCATCGATTGTGCCAAGAATCGAACCAGGCTCCAGGGGATGACATTCAAGGGCTCCTTGATCTGCTCCCCTTCCAAGCCTTTTTTGATGGTTTCGAAACATTCCAACCTCAAGTCCCACCAGCCCGAGAATGGTCAAGAGCGGAGATGAGGATGCACCACAGCTTAGAAAATTGCACTGAAACCCCAGTGCCTACACCCACAGACCAGAAGGAGCCAGGAACCACCCAGAGACCTCCCCTCCTTTGCCACCAGTGAGCTTAACAAACCAGAGGGAGCTGGTAAACCTCCAATGAACCCTGAAGTGCAGCTTAGCAAAACTGTCATCCTGTTTACAGCTAACCACACCGATGGGATTAGTTCTAAGCTGCCTCTTGCTGAAAGGAATTCACCCTGTGCTGCCCCTAATGGCCCATTCTAAGACAAATCCCCATCAACAAGACACAGGAGGGATGGGGGAGGTCCCCACTGGCCTCTGGCAGGGGCTTCCAGGTTTCTCCAAAGGCTTCTTCTCCTAGTGTTCCTGATCCCCAGAGGCCAGCCGGACTTGCTCCTTCCCTCCTCTTCCTCCTCATCTTCTTTCTCTCTCTCTCCCCTCCCAGGAGAGGACTTCAAAAGTTCACAAATAAATGGAATTAAAAGATAATGGAATTTTCAATGAACCTGCGTGTTTGTGTGTGTGTGTGTGTGTGTGTGTGTGTGTGTGTGTGTGTGTTTTAGGGCTTCACAAATTTTATAGAAAAAACCCATTTGTCCATGAACCTGTTTGTTTGTTTGTTTGTTTTAGTGGAAAGTTTGTTTTTATTATCAATGGTAGAAAATAGAGGAAACAGTTTTATAGGGACCTGTCCATGAGAAAAAGGAAAGACAACTTCAGAAGCTGGCATCAGCACATCACACTTCAAAGGAGGAGGTAACAACGTGTGACGAAAATGAGGTCTTCCGTCCTGGCTCCTTCTGTGGCCAGGCTATCCATTTCTTCATTGCCTTTGATGCCTCCATGGCTGGGAACATATCTCACTGCATCGAGAGCCTGCTCAATCTCCTCAAAACCTCTTCTGGTGACATCTCTTCCCGAGGCTGTTTTCCACCCATTCTGAGTCCAGCTCTCAACCATTCTGTCACGCCTTTGATGGCAAATGTGCTGTTACTTTTAACAGTGAGTTCATCCATAGCTTGACTTTGGCTTGTTCAACTGCTTTGTGAGCTGGTGTCTGTCGTCCTAAAACGTTCTCGCGGTCAGTGGGTTTCCGGGTCTCCGGTAACCCCCCATAGCCAGCGGGTGTACCACTTCTCCCATTTTTGCTGCGGCCAGCAACACAAACCCCAGGAATGTGTTCTCTGCCCCAGCCAAAGTCCTGTCCTTGACTCCCTGGAACTCATGTCAGATTTTCCATGAAGATCAATGAGTTCCTTAGTCCTCACGGTCTTAAGTTCCTGTCCATGAACTTTTGAAGCTACCTTGTATTTAGAGGTCTCTACGTAGCCCAAAGGAGCTCTTATGTCCTAGTGGGTTTACACCTTGAGCTAACTGCAAGATCAGTGGTTTGATCTCACCAGTCACTCTGAAGGAGAAAGACGAGGCTGTCGGCTCCTGTAAAAAGTCATCAGAGTCTCCGTGAGCCAGAATGAAATGGGTGCCAATTGGTTTCACCTAAAGGAGCCCCAGTGGTATAGTGGGTTATGTAGTAGGCTGCTAGTCACCAGATCATCAGTTCGAACCATCTAGCCACTCTATCGGAGAAAAAAGAAGCTGTCTGCTCCTGCAAAGATTTACAACCTTGGAAAGCCAAAGAGCCATACTACTCTGCTGATAGGCTCGTTATGAGTCTGGCGGAGTGTGGTTTGGGTTTGTTTGGCTTTACATGTATGGCATCATTTAAGTCTCACAAAAGGTCTTGGCCATTGGTACTTTCATTAACACCGTTCTACAAAGAAGGAAGCTGAGATGCAGCTGGATTAAGGTCCCACCATGGACAAGCAGTAGAGAAGGACTAACACCTAAGTTTGAGTCTAGAGGCCACAATCCTTTATTGCAGGGCTTCTGAAACATTCTCCACGTGTGACCTCTTTTTGCCCAAGAAATGTGCATCACAGACAAGTGCTACCAGGAACGCCTCGGATTCATGGTGTGTTTGATTTTGACTTTGAATTTTTTATCAATGCGAGTTCTGAAATCTTGTACTGTGGCTAAGTTTTTCACAACCTCCACGTTCAGTTAGGTGACCTGATGTGGGGTCATGAGCCACAGTGTAAGAAGTTGTGCTTTACTGCAATGTTCAGCCTTCCTGTTCTGACCTTTCTAGAACCATTTGACAGAATACTGGAAGCCCATCTCCTCCTTGTTTGCAGGTCCCCAAAGGCAGAAAAGTGGTGCAGCACCACCCAGAGGGCATTAGTCAGCCTTCCTCCTGGGCCGGAGTACCTGACCACAAAGCTGGAACCAGCAGTTACCTTTTATTAACCATGTGAACATGCTCTGCTGACCATAAAAAAGGGGGGATGCAGATCCATATTGACCCAGAAAATGTCCATGATATAGTGTTGACTTTTTTAATGAAGCAGATCTTCAAAATTTGCATGTGTAGTATGATTTTATTTCTATGAGAGTTTACGTATCTGTGCTGCTGCTATTAGGTGCTGCCCAGTTTACTCTGACTCGCGGAGGCCCACGCACAACAACACGAAGCATTGCTCGGTCCTGCACCATCCTCACAAGTGCTTTGTTCGTGTCTGCTGTTGCAGCCACTGTGTCAATCCATCTCCTTGAAGGTCTTCCTATTTTTCACTGACCCCTCTGCTTTAGCAATCATGAGATCATTTTCCAGGGACTGGTCTCTCTTGATAACATTTCCAAAGTGTGTGCGATGACGTCGCGCCGTCCTCACGTCTAGAAGCATTCTGGCTGTACTGCCTCCGGAACAGATTTCTCTGCCCTGCTGCAGTCCATGGTACTTTCAGTATTCATCACCAGCACATAATTCAAAAGCATCCCGGCTTCTCCAACCTTCCTTACTCATTGTCAGTGTTCCCAGGCATAAGAGGTATTCACCTTCAAGGGCACATCTTTACTCTTTAGTACTTTAAAGTGTTAAACAGATTTACTCAATGCAATGTCACAGTGTGGGGGGGGGGTGAGGAGGGAGGGGAAAATCATGGTTTTCAAAAGAAATGACTCCGGCACTCTTGCACCTGAAGGCCTGGCTTAGTCTGTATCCGGGATATGACCTGTTTCGGATGTGACCTGATCTAATGCTTGGTGTGAAAGGGAGATCAGTCACAAAGGTCAGGTATTATATGATTCTATTTATATGGCAAGTCCAGAATAGACAAATCCACAGAGATAGAAAATAGGTCAGTGCCTACCAGGGACTGAAAGGAGGAGGGCATATGGAGTGGCAACTAGTGGGAGCAGGATTTCTTTTTGGGGTGATGAAACTGTTCTGGAATAAGATAGTGATGGTGGTTAAACAGCTTTGTGAATACACCAAAAGCCAATGAATTTTACCCTTTTAAAAGTTAATTAATTTAGCTCTCTCTGCTCACACCCTGGGAGACATAGCTGCTGACAAGACACATGGACCCACCCTGATGCAGAGACCCCTGCCAGCACTGAGATGTTTCCAAGGACACTGGATCCAAAGACTTTCTAGCCACTGGCCTGTGATCTTCTACATTCGGCGTCATTGCCTCTGTTTCCTGAGTCTGGAGAGGACTTTATAGATTGGTATCGGACATATGGACTAATATCAGACTTATGGACTTGATCTGGACTGGGCTGGGATGTTTTCTCAATGTTCAATTGCTCTTGTATATAAATCTCTTTCATACACATACACACACACACACACAAGTTAATTTACTTTTTTGTTTTGTGAGCTATCACTCAACACAAAAAATGAGTGGAACTGCGGGGAGAAACTGACGCTGCAGTTTCTAAGTAGTCTAGACTTTCCTCAATAGTCTAGAGCACTATAGGAAGCCAGTGCTATTCTAAAGAGGTTTGAAAACACCAACCCGTTGTTGTCGTGTTGATTGTCTCTTATCCAACCTCTGTGCTGCAGAGTAGAGATGCTCCATTGGGTTTTTGGGACTGTCTTAGCCTAGGTTGTCCAGAGAAGCAAAACCAGTGACATTCACGTCACAGCATAAGAAATACTATGTATAAGAAATCATTTTATATCAGGAGTAATTTTATATACAGAAGGCCCAGGCCAACTCACGTGTGTGGGTCTGATGAGAGCTGTAGCCCTCTTCGGGTTCACGTAGCTGCAGGTCGATGTCACAGAAAGGTGAAGCGGGAAATGAGGAGATTACAGGCTGGTGGGTACAGAGTCGAGTGGATCCAACGTCCGTGGGAACATGACAGGGAGCTCGGAGCTTCCTGAGCCAATAACCCACAAGGGGCTACCCTTGGAGGCAGACACAGAATTCAACCAAGTTGGGCGGATGAGCAGAGGGGGAGAAGTTCTCCCTTATTCATCCCTACACTTTCACACAGGTTCAAGGTGACATAAAATTTCACCACCACAGTGGCTATAATCTTTTGAGAAGCAGATGACCACATCTTTCTTCAGTGGGGCTGCTGCATGGATTTGAACCACCAATCTTCAAGTTAGTAATCTCATGCAAACCATTTGTGCCATCCAAGAACCTGTAGAGCAGTGGTTCTCAACCTTCTTAATGCCGCAACCCTTTAATACAGTTTCTCGTGTTGTGGTGACCCCCCCCAACCATAAAATAATTTTCATTGCTACTTCATAACTGTTATTTTGCTACTGTTATTAAACCCCTGTGAAAGGGTCATTCGACCCCCAAAGGGGTGAGAACCTCTGCTGTAGAGGATAGCCCCAAGCAAAAACAGCATACAACAACCACTACGGGACACGGCTTCCATCCCTCGCTTGCAACTAGACAGACACCCCTTAAACCCAACTGAAAAGCACGTAAGAACCAGGGCATTTGTTTTCTTCACATAACAAGATTCAAGTCACTTAATGATATGATACATGAATTATGTCAATAAAACTGTTATAGTCTGATCCAGGTTTCAGCACCAAAAAACAAACAAAAGACAAAACAAAACAAACAAACTCTTATAAAAAATTAAAGGAAGAAAGAAGTCCCTGGTAGGGAGGTTCAGAATTGTTTATTCCAAGGCACAATGACCTCACGAAGGAGCCAGTAGAGTACTTGCTCTTTTTCCGCTCACTCACATGCTGACCTCATCCCAGGATGGCTGCAGATGGCTCATCGGCCTCATCCCAGGATGGCCTCATGCAAGATGGCTGCAGCATTTCCGGATACCACATCCTCCCCGGATGTCGAGAGGCAGAAAAGGGGCTAGTTGCTGTTCCTGTTACCTGGTGCTGCTGTGACAGTAACACAGGCAGACAACTCGATCATCTAGAAGTTTCTTTTTCGTGGTGTAGGAGGCTGGACGTGCGGATCCAGGGTGCGGGCTCCGAGGGAAGGCTCTCTCCCTCCGGCAGATCTCGAGAAGGTCTCTTTCCTTTTCAGCTTCTGCTCTTGGGCCATCTTCTCAAGGCATCTCTCTTGCCCATCACTGCTTGCTTCCTTGGCCTCTTTTAGAGCGCAGAATAGATTGATTTAAGACACACCCTACATTAACACTGTCTCATAGGGACCCTACAAGGAGAGAGTAGAATTGCCTCATAGCGTTTTTAAGGCTATGAATATCTAAACAACGAACTACCTCATCTTTCTTCTGTGGAGCAGCCGGTGGGTTTGAACCCCTGACTTTTAGTTAGCAGCTGAATATTTTTAACCACTGTACCACCAGGGTATAGAAATGAGAATTTACAATATATATGTTTGGGGGACACAATGCCACCCATAACAGCTGCCTTATCAGAACCCCCTGCAGATTTCTCTCCGGTCTTTTTAGTCAGATCTGCGACATGCTCCTCTCCGGCTAATCACTGTCACAGAGACAGGTCTCCACCACGGGGAAGGCTGCCAAGTCAGCAACCCGACTGCGATCAACGAGCAGATGCACGGACACGCTTGCAGGCGGCGTGAGTGTGGCAGGGAGAGGGAGAATACACCCAAATACACAGCCCTGGAACAAAACTCAAAATCAGGACGAGGCCAGGCTCTTTGTCTCCAGATCTGGGAATGAGCTCCCCTCTGTGGTTCCATTTTCAGCCAAACAACGGAGAAGCCTGCAAGGGAGCCCTAACAGGAGGGAGGCACGCTCCCCTGCGACTAGCCAACCATGAGTGACCAAAAGGGCAGTCCTCAGCCGAGGACGGAGATCAGAAGAGTTAGGAAAGGAGGAGGGATGGGAACAGGAAACACGGGAAGGAGGCGGGGGACGTGGTAGCACACTGTGGGGATTGTGATCACTGAGATGTCACAAAACGTGAATGACTTGTTGACTGGAAAACTGAGCCGCTCAGCAGGCCTTCCTTCACCCAATTCACAATTTAGAAAAATGAGAAGAAGAGAAGATGTGGACTGCCAGGGTTTACGCTTCAGTGGCTGGCTGGTGAACACCAGAGCAAATGCAGGTTTCTGGAGCAATGGAGCAAGGGGGACTGGTAGGCGACTGTGGCAGTCACACCAAGATTCCTTCCCCTCTGCCTTTGCCCTCTGTCTGCCATCCCTGCTCTTCCTCAGCCTCCGTGGGTTAACGCCTCTTGCTTACCAGATCAACCACCACCTCCTCCAGAAAGCTGGCACTGCCCATCCGGGTTAAGAACCAGCGGCCCTCTTGCAGCTCTCATGACAATGCCCAGTTGCAGCTCAATCACCACTGTGTCGTTACTTGATTCGAGTCTGTCCGGGGAGGCACTCCGCTCTGTCTCCCCAGGGTGCAGCTAGAGCACCAGCAGGCGCGCCATAACGATTTAGGACTCGAGCCTCCAACCAAGAGTCGATGCCAACTCATAGCAATCCTATAGGACAGGGTGGGTGAGTTTCCAAGACTGTAACGCTTTATGGGAGTAGAAAGCCTGTCTTTCTGCTGAGTAGCTGATGGTTTCGAACTGCAGACCTTGCAGGTCGCAGCACAACGCTAACTGCTACGCCAGCAAGACGCCATATTGAGGACTAAGCAAGTGAAATAAGGAGCCCTGGTGGTGCAGTGGATGGGCGCTCAGCTGCTGGCTGAAGAGTCAGCAGTTCAGTCCGACCCGGGAGCTCTGTGGGAGAAAGAACAGCCGAGGAAGCCCTGCGGCACAGTTCTTCTCTGCCACACGGGCGCTGTGAGTCCGACAACAGGAAAATGGACCAGCCTGTTACAGGGCCAGTGTGGGGGGAGATGTTTTATTAGCTGGGACACCTGCGGCAGGGTGCCGTGCTGGCTCCCTTGTGGCTTTGCACATGCATACACTAGCCAGTGGGCAGCTAGAAATTATAAAGAGGACTCATTTCTTCTTTGTCCTTTTCTGGGTGGTTAGAATCTTTTCCAGGGAGGTGATGAACATCTCTTACAAGACTTTGTTTCATTTTTATCAAAACAGACCCTGGGTTTCTGTGTGTTTTCAAACAAAGAAGCCTGCCATTTTCATTCCCAACATTTAAGGGTGTGTAAAGAAC
>NW_022103929.1:483112-496119 GCF_000313985.2 Echinops telfairi | reverse complement strand
CCCCTCAGGGGGTGAAGGGCAGGGGTGAGGGTGGGCTGCTTGCAAGTTTTTTATTTTACAAATTTAAAAAATGCTGTGCTGGAGTCAAGATGAAAACTGAATCAAAAGCATAAATGCCTGTGCAAAAAGTGAAAATTAGGTGCTTGTGTTTTACTTTACTTTTTCTCTAAAAGCAGGAATTTGAGAGAGTTGAAACATCGACCTTTAAAATAACGTCTGAGAATCTCTTCTCAAAGATAGGCCCAGGCAAATCATTTGTGTGGGATGAAGTTCACTTATTCATTCTGTCACTGGTGTCTGCCTGCCCCATCCTGCGTATGGGTGATGGGGCGTGGATCAGATCCAGCTCCTGTCCTGGGGAAACAGATTTTGTCTGGACAATCACTTTAAACTTGACTGATGGGAGCTTTGTGGAACAGCAAGATCACTTTAATGTGTTGAAAAGCACGGATGTTATTCAGAGGACTCAGGTGCGACGGGGGTATTTTCAATTCCCTTATATGCATGTGAAAATTGGACACCGAATAGCGAAAGGTAGAAGAAACATCGACGCACCTGAGGAATATGGAACGAACGTACCCCGGACTGCCAAAATAGCAAGCACACAAATTTGTCTTGGAAGGAGGACAACCAGAATGCTCCTGAGAGGCAACGGTGGTGAGACTCTGTCTCACGTACTTTGGACATGTTGTCAGGAGAGACTGGTCCCTGAATGAAAGATTGCGTGCTTGGCAAACCAGAGGGGCAGCAAAAAAGAGGAAGGCCCTTGGCAAGATGGACTGCCACAGTGGCTGCAGCTGTGGGCGCAAACAGAACAGCACTGGTGAGGATGGTGCAGGCTGGCATTGTTCGGTGCTGTTGTGCATATCACGTCACTCTGCGTCAGATCCGACCAAAAGCACCACCACCAACGTGTGGAGCAGAGACTGACAATCACTGAAGAGAGACTTTTGACATGGGTCTGAGGGATACATAGAAGGTGGCCAACTGGAGATTGAGCGGGGAGGTGGAAAGGCATTCCAAGCAGCAGGAACAGCTGGTGCCAGGTGCATTGGGTGCAGCGGTCAGAGCTCAGGTGAGCAGCCAAACTGCCTGATCTTAAGTTCTGCCTTGCCCAGTTGTTGCCAAGGTGATGCTGAGCAATCGTTTGACCTTCTCTGTGTCTCGGCGTCTTCCTCTGTTAAAGAGAGACAAGGACAGCACCTGCCTTATAGGGTTGATGAGGATTCATTCAGATAAACCAAGTCAAGAGCTTAGACCACCAGCCTGTGCTCAGGGTAGGTAGGTAGATGTTCGGGAAAGTTGCTGTTTGGTGCAATTGAGTTGTTTCTGACTCAGCCACCGGGGTACCACAGAACAAAACCCAGGCTGGTCCCCCACCGTGCGCACAATGGTGGTTGTGCTGGAACGCAGAGCTGCAGCCGCTGGGTCGGCCGTCTCGTGGAGGGTCTTCCTCTTCTTCTCTGACCCTCCACAGAGTAGAGTCTACACGATCCAGCATGATGGCCTTTTCCAGGGACTGGTCTCTTCCGAGGACATGTTCAAAGTAGGTAAGATGAAGTCTCTCCATCCTAGCTTCCAAGGACATTCTGGTTGTACTTCTTTCAGGACAGATTGGTTTATTCTCCCAGAAATCCATGGGACTTTCAGTATTCTTTGCCAATATCATAATTCAAATGCCTGAATTCTTCTGCAGTCTTCTTTTCCATTGTCCGGCTTTCTGGTACGTAGAGGTGATTGAAAATACCCCAGCGTGGGTCAGACCCATCTTAGTCCCTAGAGTGACATCTTGACTCTTCCACACTTGAGAGATATCTTGAGCATTGACTGTGGATCCAAGCATATCAAAACCCTTGGCAACCTCTATCTTTCTTCTGTTTGTCATAATGCTATCTGTTGGTCCGGTTGTGCCCAGTTATTGGTAACTCGTTAGTTTCTGGCTTGGTTTTCAAACAGGCAAAGCTCACTTTATTCAAAATGAATGATTGTAAGTGAGAGGACAAGACTAAAGAAAAGGGTGGGGAAGGAAAGAAAGAAGAGTCCAGAGGTAGGTTACGTCACGGCAAGGAGAAAGAGGGCAGAACTTCATGTGTGTATGTGAGTAAAAATGCGCATCGGGTATTTTTACCCCATTCAACATTTTCTCCAAGGACAGTTTAACAATCGTGGCTACTGTCCTCACACCGTGTCACCGTTCTTTCTGTCTCCACCCTCATTGTCTCACCACCGTTAACTTAGACTCTGTCCCCTAGTGTCTCCTCTGTGTTTGCGTTACTGTAGCCACTTTGCTATCTTATAGATAATACTTTCAAAGAATGCACCGCTCAGGCAAACACCCTTTACCATTGTTTAGGTCAAAGATGGCTTTGTGGGATCACTTCGGTTCACGGTTTCAAGAGTATCTCAGGGCAATCGATGCAGTAGTCCTCCGTAAGGATTTTAAATTCAGTTCCATGTTTTCCCTCTTTTTGACCAGGATCCATCCATCTATGGTCCTTGATCAAACGTTCAGTTAATGGCCAGCTCCTGGCTTTAATGTGATGGGTGTTCAGCAGGAGGGTGAGCAAGACCCGGGCTTACGGAAGCTGGGGGAGGCCAGGACGTGTTTTCAACAGGAGATTGGCATGATCAGATGTGGGTGTTAGTGAGACCCCTTGCCTGCAGAGTCAGGTGGCCTTGGGAGGGAGAGAGAGCGGACACAGTGGTCCTGGGGTAAGCTAACCCAGCTGGTCCTGCAGGGGGAGGAGGGCAGGAGAGTGGAGGATTTGAGAGCCCACCAAGGACAGAGTCAAGAGTCTGGGGGGGTGTAGACCTGGGAGCTGAAGGACAGAAAGGACAACCTCTGAATTCTGGCCAACACAGGAGATGTTGTCACTGAGACAGGGCAGAAAACGGTGACTTTGGGTTCAGGCTTGTGACAAGATCCACAACATGAAACACAGTGGGCACATGGCCTGCAGTTGAAGGTGGAGACCCTACTCTGCTTCTACCCCACCCCTTCCTCCTGCCTCTTGGGCATCAAAGTGCCTGGCTCCCAGGGCTGGCCAGCGACCATCAGGCTGCTGCAGCCTGTGCTTGGTGGAGGACTGGGCGCTCTATGTGCTGGTGACAGACACCATCACACCCAGCCCAAGGGTGGTGGGCGTGGTGCTACCAGCTGGCCATTACCTCAGCAAGAGGAAACGGAAGGAAGCAAGGCCCACCTGAGGCAGCAGCCCCAATGATAAGGCCAAGGGCAAATTCCTTCCATAAGTCTGCTCCCCACTTTATAGCTGGCTGGGCCCCAAGTTACAGTTTACTTTGGCTTCTCTTACTCTGGAGCTTATAAAAGTGTTCACTAACCTACAGATAAATAAATAAATAGACAGGCAAAAGGCACTGCCATGGAGCCCCTCTCTTTTTGCTGTTTTGCTTTTGGTGGCCATCCATCGGGCTCTATTTACTATCTTACAGATCTCCTCATGCACACCACCTGAGGGGATTTCACCCACTGCTCTGTTTGACAGCCCGTCTCAAAGCCACATGGCACAGCTGTGGCATTGGCATTGGCATCTTTCACACGAACCCTATCAAAGGAGCCAGCCTGCATGCCTCTCTGTTATTAGTGATCGCCCAGTTCTTCCCAGGCTAGCACCTGCAGTCCCCGTGTGTATGGGGACCAGTGTGGAACCTGACGAAATCGGTAACCTTTCCAGTCTCCAAATCACTGAATGGTGTCATTCACCTTGAGGGCTTCAGAATGGCGGGTGGAGAGAGCCTCGTGAGTCACTAGATGAGGGGTTCCTTTTGTGCCCACAAACATCTTTCTTATTTTGCACCACTTGTACTTCACCTCCTCAGGTGTAATATGATGGACAGCAAAACGACCTTTGGCTTTAGTTCTCTATCTAGTTCAGATAGAGAACTTCTCTCCGGTCTTCTCCATGCCGATGACATCCTAAAACCAGCAGGATAGGTTCTATCGGTTCGGACCTTGCCATCAATCTTCATGAAAATTCAATTTAACTTGCATGCAAACATTTTTTAACTTCATCTCCCTGTCAGAGCATCCTTAAGTCTATTTCTTAAGAAAATGATCAGCGAGAGATATCCTCTCAGCTTGTGGGGGACAGTGCGTGGACGAGGAGTAAACACGCCGGTCAGTTTGGAGCAGCTATTAGCTTAAGATGCTTCTAAGGGCCACGAGCCCTGGCTGCGCTGACTGTTCAAGGAGGATGGAGCCACTGCTGCCCCATATCATCCACAAGACAGAGTAGAACTGCCCCTTTGGGTAAAGTCTCCTATTTCTTCCTCAGCATGGCTGGTGGATTCAAATTCCTGAACTGGGGTTAGCACCCCAATGCATAATCCCCCAGGGCTCCTAAAAGTGTTCATTAGGCAGGCGCTAAATGTGTCCCCTGGGTGCTCTTCTCAGACTTCACCTTCAGGTCTACTAGGGAGGGAGAAAGCTGGGTCATCTCCACTTACCAGATGAGGAAACTGAGGCTCAGAGATGTGAATTGCCTTATCCAGGGACTAGTGCAACTAGTCAGCCAGGAGCCCACTTTTCTTCCAAGAGTTCTCATAAAGTGGACTTGTGTGACCCACGCATGACTTTCACTACAACTTCTCAAGAACCAGGAGCTTCTGTAAAGAGAGGTAAACATGCCCTTCTGAATGTTATGACTTAGAAATGCATTCTTTTAGGAAGAGGTTGCACAGTTCATCTGCTAAAAATATTGAAGTGTAAGAACTTGGACGCCGGGGGCAGCTGGAAGCAGTAATGAGTGCAAAGCGCTTGGTCGGCACAAATGTCTGCCAGTTCCCCAGGCCATCTAGGGATCCCAGGCTCAGCCCTAGCTCGGCCCCTGGGGACCCCCACCCCCACCCCCTCAGAGGGCCTGGCCAAAGCCACTTCCGTGGACAAGGCCCAAACTCTCAGCTTGCCTGGAAGCTGGCTGGTGTCCCAGTTGCGGTTTATATTCTGGTGTGCCGTGAGCCATCCCACGGTCTGAGGTCCAGCTCTGGCCGGGGAAGCTGGGGGAGACTGGGGCCTGCATGCAATGGGTCCTGGGTTCAAACCTCAGCTCCTCCTCCTAGAGGCCCACAAGGCCTGAGTGTGGACTGGAGCCAGACTCTGGTTAGATCTCAAGGCTGCAGCTCAGGGCACCTCCTTACTGCTCCCAAGAAGGTGAGAAAGTATTGCTCTTCCAGGTTGCTGAACTAACTCATTTCCTGCTGTCGAGTTGATTCTGACTCACAGTGCCAGGACAGAGCAGAGCTGCCGCTGGGGGTTTCTGAGACTGTAACTCTTTACGGGACTAGAAAGCCTCATCTTTCTCCCTCAAAGCAGCTGGTGGTTTCAAACTGCAGATGAGTTAGTTCATTGTGCCAACCTGGCCGATAAACACATGTGGGGGGTTAATTGAAGGGCAGAGGGATAAATGGCTCAGTGAGCCTTGCCTTTCTAGTTCTCAGGTCTCTTGCTTTCTAATGGTGGGATCAGGGTGCAGCTGCCTTAGCCAGTTCCCTGCTTTAACTGGCAAGGCTCACTTCCTGTGAGACATCCCTGAGGAGAAGCCACATGGACATACCCCGATGCAGCCCTGGGTGCTGGAGCAGCCGTGCAGAGACCCCTGCCAGTGCTGAGATGCTTACACATTCACTGATTCGGATTTCCTCCTGCAGTCGGCATCATTGAGTCTGTTTTGTGAGATGGAGGAGGACTTTGTGGACTGGTGGTGGACATATGGGTTAATGGGTTAAGATTGGACTTGTGGGCTTGGGCAGCACTGGGTTGGGATGTTTTCTTGATGCACATTTAGCCTTTATATAAAACTCTCTCTTATACATGAGTTTCTGTGGATTTGTTTCTCTAAAGTACCCAGACTAATACAGCAGACCTTGAGGTCAGCAGGCCAACCTGTAAGTCACTATGCCACCCAAGCTCCTATAGTGCTCATTAGCTGACCCAGTAAGTGTAAACTGCTTGGAACAAGACTTGACACCGCCTGCTAACTGTTTCTGAGCGGTGCCACTCCCCTCCTGAGCCTCAACTTCCCTATCTGTAAAATGGAAATGACACTGGACCCACTTCAGAAGACTGACGAGTTAATCGGATGAGATTATGCATAGGAAGCACTAAGCCGAGAATCTGGCAATTAATTAGTAAATGTTCAACAAATGATTAGCAATTATTTTTATTATACCACGGTCCTTCTGGGTGGCCCATATGCTGGCAAAATTGATTGGGAAGGGAGCAAAGAAATGTCATTTAACAATCCCCAGTGCAAGAGTGACTGGCAGCCTGGGAGTCCTGAAAGAGCTTTCCTAAGTGGTACACAAACGGCCAGTGACAGGGTGGGGACAGCAGCTTGTCCTGATGCAGAGGGTGGACTTGGCAGCAGGGAGTTCTGGGGGCGGAGGCTGTCAGGAAGGATGTCAGTTGTGGGGCTGGGGGACTGCCCTGGGGAAGAGGGCAGACCACAAGACTTAGGGTAGGGCAGAGTGGAGCGGGCTAGACTCTGGCAGTGAATGCAGGGAGTCGGCCACTGCCCATTTGAGCTGCGCTTTCCTCATCTGTCAAATGGGACCAAGGAGGCACAGATGACTCTAAGAACATGGGACACAGTTGTGCACTCTGCCAGGCACCCGCCCGTGGGAGCTCAGTGGCAGGGCTGTCAGGAGAACCCAACCCGGGAGCCTGACCAGTGGAGGGGAGAAGCTGAATACAGCCTACGTCACTGCCCGGGGAGAGACGGGCACCAGGCAGGAAGCATTTGGTGGAGGTTGCCCTGACCTGGCCAGGATGGAACATTTGTGTCTCTCCCCTGGCGCCTCCCTAGGGGTCCCAAGTTCCCTGAGTTCCCAGGGATCCCAAATGAGATGGCAAACTTTCCAGACTCGGGTTGGGCACAGACCTGGTGCCAGGGGCTAGAGAGGGCCCTCCGTGGTGATGGTGCCCACCGGGAGCCTGGGACACACCCTGGGCCCTGCATACCATTTCTTTTGGAGACGCACCAGGGGCCCTCCCTTCCCCAGCTGATATCTTGAGTTTCTCACCAAGGCCTCAGGTCTCAAAATATCTCCCGTCCCCTCCCAGCCCTCAGGCTGCAGCCTCTGGCCACAGGGGCCCTGCTTGTGTCGGGCACACAGACCAACTTTGACCCCTGGGGAGAAGCATTCCCAAGACTTTATAAATAGCAGTAGGTTTGCATTAACGGTGTGCCAGGCACTGAACGCCCAGCTGCCTCGAAACTGCACAAAGGCTCTGTGAGGTGATCTCCATGACCCTGTCCTAGACAAGGAGACTAGGCTCAGAGGTATCCGATCCCTCCCCTCCACTCACCCAGGCAGGGCTCAGTGCAGACCCTCTGACATACCACCCGGGAACTGCTCTCTGGCTCTCTGATTCCGTGGAAAGAGCACTGGATCGGGAGTCCACAGACCTGGGTTCTGCCTTCTCCTGGGTGGTCTTGACCCCTTTCCTGCCCAGCCTCCTCTCAATGGGATCCTGGATAGAGACCATGCACACACACCCTCACTTGATAGCTGGGGAAAATGAGGCTCAGAGAGGTGAAAGGGCAGCCCAAGGCTTAAAAATACTTCTGGAAAAGCCGAATTTGGGATCTTGTCTGTCGATGTGTCTAAATAGTCACCCCAGAAAGTGAGCGTTCGTGGACCCCAGGATGTGAGGTGACTTTGGGCTTTCTTTGTGTGCTTCTCTCGCTGCCTAGTGGTTTTAAACTGCATATGGGGAACTTAGGCTCTCAAAACAGGGACTTGATCTTTCATTTAGAACCCCAAACAAGACTTCTTTTCTCAGAAAATGCCAACCTAACTTGATTAAACATTAAAACAAACAAACTTGTTCCTGAAACCACAGAGAAGAGGCTGTCAAAAGATTGGGGGTGGGGGAGGGAGGTAGATGACAGGTGGCTGAGAACTGCAAGGTCTGACACCCCCACGCCCCGCACCCCGCTGCGGCCCAGGAGGAAGATGCGGTGTCTACTTCCCTAAAGACGGTGGCCACGGGCCCTGCGGGGGCAGCCCTATTCGCTGCTGTAGGTAGAGTTCATGGTGTTAGAATGGACTTCGTGACGATGTTTCTGCCTTGGTTGGGTCTTTGTGGGGAATGGGTTTGTCATTATGTGAATGAGGCAATAGGCGTGTGTGAGTGTTCAGTGTGTCTCCAATCAGAGACAGAAATGTGCACAGTCAACAAGCGGCGCGGTGCAGCTTGGAGGAAAGATGAACGGTTCAACCCGAGATCTCCCAGGAATGCGGCAACGGAAGCTAGAGCCCAGGCCCTCCCCCAGAGTAAAGAGAGGGTGGGGCCTTCCTGGAGGCGGCACCTTGAAATCAAAGTTCTCCCCCTGGATGGGCAAGAGCTTCAAGACCTCCTCATTTGCAGCGAGCAAGGCTGCGCCCCACTTAGAGCAGGTTGTTGATAAACCGTCCTCGAAGCCTAATGCCGAGCCCTTCTTCGAAGCGTCCAGCTTCTGGGGCTGTTTGCTCGGCAGCCGGATGGAATAAGTATGGTGAAGTGACATAACCTTGACACACACCTTCCCAAGGTTTAAAGCACGGGGTCTTTCCGTGTTCTGTTCGAACAACTGCTTTGGGGTTCGTTTACAGGTTCCTCAGGAGTGCAAGGAAGTGTTCCGGAATGCCCATTCTTCTCAATGCTGTCCATAGTTGGTTACGATCCACATAGTCGCCTTGCATAGTCAAGAAAACACAAGCTAATGAACTACTCACCCCCAAATCCCAAACCCACTGCTCCTGCGTTGATTCTGACGCATGGCAACTCTGTCTAGGTTTTCTGAGGCTGTAAAGCTTCACAGCCACCGACAGCCCCTTCTCTCTCCCACGGGGACGGCCGGTGGGCTGGAACTTACAGTTACTGCTCAACACCCAAGCCCCAGCACCACCAGGGCTTACCTGTTCGCCTGGGACTCTGACTACCCTCGTTGTGGCAGGATAAGGAAGCCCAGGCTCATAAAACAAGGCCCGTCATTGGTAGGCGGAAGATTCGAACCCAAGTCTTTATTGAGCTGAAAAAGGAGATGGAGATGTTGCTGGGGTCTCACAGGGACCCCCAGCTTGTGGTGGCAGAAGGCTGAGATTCAGGCCTGCCCTTCTGGAAAAAAAACCTGGCTGAGAGGAAATGCCCATAGATACCTCCCATCTCCACATCCTTCAGACTTGTTATCGGGAGAGACGTGTCCCTGGAAAAGGGCATGTGGTTGGTCAAGTGGAGGGAGTCCCCCATGAGATGAACGGGCGCAGTGGCTGCAGTGGAGGGCTCTGATGGAACCAGCTTACTGGGATGGCACAGGGCCGGGCAGGGAGTCCTTCTGGGTACATGGATTGCTCTGAGTCAGGAACAGACCCCATAGCAACCGCCACCACAGGAAGGGGCATGACAGACTGAAGAGAAGACTTGCCCCAATTTGGGAAACACAAATTGATCACTGAGAAGGGTGGGGCCTGGGGTACTGTCGGGGGTGGGGTGGGGTGGGGGGCTGCTGTGACCAGCCCCCGATTAGAGCAGAGCGGGGTTCTTTGCAAGACATCAGAGCTACTAACCCTAGTCATTTGCTGCCCAGATAAGCTAAGACACTAGTCTGAGATCACACAGCCCCTTAGCATCGATTACTCTGGCTGCCGGGTGGAGGACTAGGTAGCACCCAGTGAGGGCCAGTGGGATGTTCCAGGCATGAGCACATGAGCCCAAACCGAAACACCAAACGCAGTCCATTCTAACTTACAGTGAGTGACCCTGTGCGAGCGAGCGAGCGGAGCTGCTTCACAGGGCTTCCAAGGCTGTTGGTGCTTCTCCGGAAGAAGACTGCCAGACCTTTCTCCCTCGGAGTATCAGGGAAGGGTTCAACTAGCAAGCCTTCTAGTGCCTAACCAGTGTACCACTAGGGGCCCCTCAGATGAGCCCAGGAACCCACAAGTTGCCTACAGTCCAGCCCTAACTCCAGCTGACTCAGAGAAGCCCTGTCCCAGAGCAGGTCGGCAAGGAGCACAAGGTCACACACAAAAAGGACAAGGGCCCTTCCACTTTGGGGCTTCAGCTCTGCTTCCCACCCCACCCTGTTCCCTTGGGTCCCCACCCACCAGCTGTCTCCTGGGAGGGCAGTTCAAAGCTGGTCAGATTTCCCCAGAGCACATGAGAGCCAGGAGTGGCTGGGACAGCTGGGGGGACAGGTGGACAGAGGAGAGGCCCCAGCCAGCAATGGGACACCACAGCAGCTGTCCCCACCTGCTCTGGGCCTCTGGGCTGCCTGAAGGCACTGAAGAGTGGCAGGCACTCTTAGCAGACCCGATCCTGGGCCTATGTCCAGTTCTGCACTGCAGCCGCCTGCTGGCCCGGTTGAGTCCCTCAACCTCCCCACTGGCACTTGACGTGAGGGTGTGAACGTGGCATGCATGTTCAGCGCTGGTTGGTGTCATTGTCATTACCTTCTGGTGGCCAGGAGGCCAGGGAACCTGTGTGGGGAAGCCTGGGCCCTGGATCCCTGGAGGCTCCGTTTTCCTGGCTGCCAGCCAGAGCACTGTTCCTTAAGTCCAATTTAGACCACCCTCTGGTGCTTGCCCACTGCTGGGGGTGGCACTAGCTGCTTGTTTATGGGACTGGAATCATCCTGGCGGAGCAGGACGAGGGCCCAGAAGGAAGCCCCTGAACGCCCTACAGCCTCTCACCCAGACAAGGTAGTTAGTTCCAGGCACTCACCCAGAACTACTGCTCAAATGCAGCCCGACCCCCTCGCCAGGGCTTCAGGGCCTCCACTCCTTGCCCTTCTCCCCAGCCTCTCACTCTCTTTTCCCATGAGGGTCCCCAGGGTGGCCCACGCCCTGCCACACCGCATTCCTTACTGCTTCTAAAGCAGGCTCTGCAATGTCACCCTCAGGGCCCTGGCAGATGCCAGTTTTGCTTCCCAGAAGCCTCTTCTCCCTGTTTGGCACCTTGAAAACAACTCCTCAACTTTAAAAGCTGAGAAGTCCAGTCCGCTGCCTCCTCCCGGACACCTGACTGCCTCAGGCCTGTTGTTCCTCCCTCTGCCCTGGAGAGGTTGCGGAGTAGGGGGTGGGTTTAGAAGGAAGCAAGGCACAAGATGTGTCCAGTAGAGGAGGGAGGGGGGAAGGGAAGGAGGAAGGGATCCAGATCCCCAGGGGAGCAGAAAGAGGGGCCCAAGAGAAGGGGAGAGCTCAGTACAGGGCCTGGCAACCCCTACCCCCCATTGAGTGGAGACAGGATTCCAGGAGCCCCATTTCAGGTCTTAAGGTGACTAGTAGCCCAGGAGATTCAGAAATAGGGGACAATGCTAGGAGCAACTGTCGCCCTTTCCTCTGAGTGACGTGTGCGGCCAGGGCTGGGGCAGGGCTACCTGGGGCCACTAGAGTGGGTGCCACCGAGATGCAGGCCCGACTGTGCGGGAACTATGACGGCTTGGTGGGGGGGGGGGGTGGTCCTGCTGGGGCTATCGGCTCAGCCGCCTGAGGGCCAAGGCCTGTCCATCTCCCTGATAGTCTGACTACCTCTGCTGCTTCCCAAGGTGAGCCAGGTCCCTCAAGACCCAAGAAAGGTGGAATAGAACCCCAGAATGCAGGCCTGGGGGCCTGGGCCAGGCCTCACCCCACCCAGTGGCTCAGTGGATTCCCCAGCCCAACTCTCTTCCCTCAGAGTCAGTGTGGATGGGTAGAAAGGCCACAGGCCTGGGTGTTAACTTTATCTCACACCTCCTATGAAGGACTTAGAGGAAGCTGAACCCAACTGGGCTGGAGAGGGGAGGCATCCAGGGGTGGAGTGGGCATCTGGGGGACTTGAGAAGGCGTCACTGGGTCTTGGCCGTCATCTGGAGCTGTGCAAGCCCTGCAGGTCTTTTTTCAGGCCACTCGTATGCTGTCCATGCGAGTACCTGGGGTTTCGGCATTTCTTGAGCATTTACTTTATGCCGGGCCCTGGAGCTGGGCTTGGCACCATGGAAAAGGCAGCCAGGCAAAGGTCATTGTAAAAATGACAGGAAATGAGGTATTTGAAAGAAAGGGAAACCAAGTTCGTACAGATGGGTGCTACCTATTGCAGCTATTTATTTATTTATTTTGAAAGTATTTTCAAGGAGTTCCTCTGGGCCCAGCCTGAGCACAGGGATGAGCCACTAGCTCAAGATCAACCACTACCAACTCTCCTGGAAAGGATCGCATTAGAAAGTCCTGGATAGAGTGGGAGAAAAATGTAGAACAAACTCAAACTCACAAAAGAGAGTGGGCTTATCGGTCAGAGAGAGTCTGGTGGAACCCCCAAATGACAGCCCTAAGTCACTTTTCAGAGCTGGAACTAAACTCATCCATGTTACAGTCTTCGACCATGTAAGGTCAAAAGGACATTGACCCAAGGACAGAGGGTTAAAAAAGGAGGAGGGATGGAAACCGGAAAGACTGGAAGTGGGATACGGTGTGACATGGAGGGGATTGAAAGGGATGAGTAGAACAGAATGTGTATAAACTGTTGAATGTGTGACTGTTGATCTGCTCTGTAAACCTTTGCCTAAATCACAATCAAAAGTTTAAAAGAAAAAGATCAGTGTGGCATGACAGAAAGGCCCAGAGTTCAGAAGTCAGGCCAGGTGGCCTTTACAATGCGTGGTGGTCTTAAGTATGTAATTACTTCCCTCTCTGACCCTTAGTCTCTTCTTATGCAAAACAGGAAACCAGAATTGTACTCCTGTTCTGAAGATCCAGGTAGATCAATCACCCTGCAAGGCTCTGATGTCTAACAGGTCTGGAGGCCAGGGCGAATCAACTCCCTTTCTCCTGTTCTCCTGGAGTTTCCTTGGGCAGGGACTTCTGTCAGCAGAGTGAGAGGGCGGTGGCGATGGAGCAGATGGGATGGCTGCTACTGGTAACTGAAACCCACCCACTGCCCTCGAGTTGATTCGGCTCATAATAACCCAAAGGACAGAGTAGGACTGCTCCCTAGGGTTCCCAAGGCTGTACCCCCTTTTTTTTTTTTTTTT
>NW_022103929.1:473825-482110 GCF_000313985.2 Echinops telfairi | reverse complement strand
TTCCATGTGGGCTTTGTTGCTTCTGAGCTAGATGGGCTGTACCCCTTTATGGAAGCAGAAAGCCCCATGTTTTTCCTACGGGATGACCAGTGGTTTCAAACTGCTGACCTATGGTTAGCAGCAAGTGTGGGTTATGTGTTGGGCTGTAGTTATGTATTATTCATTTATTCATCATTTATCCATTCATGAATTTTATTGACTTATATATTATTACTTTATTAATATATACATTAACTTATGGTTTTTATTAATTTATACATTCATTTATGTTTAATGTTTACTTTATATATTTATATGTGTATGTCTTGATTTATCAATTTATACATTTATTCTTGCCTTAATTATTAATCTGTACAATGACTTATCAATTTATACTTTTATGTGTGTGTTGGTTTATTAATTAATATATTGATAGGTTGATTTGACATTCACTTAGATCTTAATTTATTCATTTATTTATGTTTCATTTATACTTATTCATTTATTTGTGGTTTAGAGGAGAAGTCATTGGAAGGGCTCTGCCCATCCCCGCCCCATTCATAGTGGTCCCTTTTAAGGAAGGAGAAGCTAGCAGTGAGGAGGGGTGAGAGGAATTTGCGCTTTTTAAAAAATACTCTCGCTTTCTATATATACACTCGTATATGCTTTTTGTTTTGCAGCAAATGAGTAGCTTTAAAATTTATTTAATTGAAAACATCGGTTGTGTGCTAGGAATAAATCCGGGTAGAAATGGGAAGGAGCCCAGGAGAAGGCCTGAGAAACCGGGTAGGCTTGCCTTTGCACACTGGCACCCCTCCCCTTCCCTCTCTGGGGAGTGGCCACTCTCCACAAGGGAATCTGGGGCTGGGGATGCGGGCACAGGCCTCACCTGAAGACTGACCCCAGCTCCCCCTGGCCAGCCTGAGAGCATGGGACATTTTGAGAGACCTTATCAAAGGGTCCTTTAATAAGGTCTTTTGAATAGTATAAAAATGAAACACATTGCCATCGAGTTAATTTCAACCTATAGCAATTCTATGGTTGAAATTGTCCCTTGGGGTCCCAAAGCTGTATGTCTTCAGAAAGCAAGCTGCCCACCGTAGTATCTTTCTCCCTCAGAAAAACTGGGTGGGTTTAAAACAGCCACCTTTTAAATTAGCAAGGGAGCACTTTACCCACTGCGATCCCAGGCCTTCTCTCTTTTAAAAAATAAAAGTGGAATCAATGAAATACCATCACAGGATTTTAGACTTACATTTGCAAGCTGAGTGGGCTTGTCACAGAAGCCCTGCCTGGCTGTCCCCCAAGTCCCCTTACACTGCACACCAGAAAATCTGGGCCTCTGAAGCTTCTGACTGGCAACAAGAGTGCTGGACCCAGCGCCTCGGCTCTCCCTCCTGCTCTGTAAGCCACAGGGCTGTGCGAGAGGCCGAGGAGGCCTCTGGGTAAAAGTCCCAGAACCCAGAGCACAGAACACAGGCTCGGAGCCATGGGCCCACGCTGGGGCAAGTGGGCAGGGCGGTCAGGCCTCCAGAGTCTCTTGGGTCCCCTCTGGCGTCAGGGTCACTTTGCTACTCAAATAGAATAAACACTCGAGGAGGAAAGAAATCTTTTAATAAGAGAACATAATAAAACATAAAAAGAAAAACAAACAAGAGCACATTTCTAGGTCTAGCAAATTATACCCCCAAAGATTCAGTAGTTAAAGATATGGACTGGCCTCTGGGAAAAAAAGCCAAAAGCCAGCATGGGAAGAAAGACCCCCATGTTTGTCTCCAAATTTAAAAAAGTAAGCTCACTGCCACTGAATTGATTCCAGCTCATGGGGACCCTATAGGGCAGCACAAACGGCTCCTGTGGGTTCTGAGACGGACCCTTTCTGGAAGCAGAAAGTCGCTTTCTCCCATGGAGTAGCTGCTGGTTTTGATCCGGGACTTTGCTAATAGCAACATGTAACCCATGACAACACCAGGACTCTTGTCAAGAAGGTGTGAAAAAGTGAGTCTGGCAACCTCAAACACCTAGTGAACCCAGGGTTGATTGCCAAGCAAGCCAGGGCAGATAATTAGGAAGGTGAGTTGAGCACTTCAGAAAGGGAAGCAGCAGCCGGCAACCCCACTGTGGGCGCTTGGAAATAGATTAAGTTCCTCTTCTCACTTTTTTTTAATGGCAGGACAGCAGGACGCCATGCAAACACAAGGACTACCAGGTTTTCTGTAGAGCATGAAAGAGCTTTTCATGATCTCTTGGGAGGTGAGATGGGCAAAGTACCCTGTGGTTGCTAACTGCACGGTTGGGGACTCAAACCCACGAGCTGCGCCATGAAAGAGGAGACTTTCTACTTCTAGAAAGATGGACAGCCTGGGAAAACCCACGGGGACACTTCTTCTCTATTCTATAGAATCACTATTGGATGGGATCAGCTCAATAGCAGTGAGTTTTTTGTTTTTTCACATGTATCTCCATCCCCCCACCTTGACTTTTTACTGTGAATTCAGTGAAAATTTACAGAGCACATCACAGTTTTACACCCAACAACTTAAAACCCGGATTGCGACATGTATGATTGAATGACACTGATAACATTACCGCCCTCATCTGCCTTTCCGGAGTTGCTCCTCCCTCGTTAACATAAACTCACTGCCCACGAAGGCTCTTAGCTCATCTTTGGGGTCTTTGTTGTCAGTTTGATCCCATATAAATTATTCTTAAAAGACCAGACTGGACCAGCGCCAAGAGTGGCAAAACTGGGAGGGTGGAGGGAGGGTGGGGTGGAAAGGGGGAACTGATTACAAGGATCTACATATAACCCCCTCCCTGGGGGATGGACAACAGAGAAGTAGGTGAAGGGAGATGTTGGACAGTGTAAGATATGACAAAATAATAATTCATAAATTATCAAGGGTCCATGAGGGAGGGGGGAATGAGGAGGCAGGGGGAAAAAATGAGGAGCTGATGCCAAGGGTTTAACTTAAGTGGAGAGCAAATGTTTTGAGAATGATGAGGGCAACAAATGTACAAACATGCTTTACCCAATTGATGTATGTATGGATTGTGATAAGAGTTGTATGAGCCCCCAATAAAATGATTTAAAAATAAAATAAAATAAAATAAAAATGGGAAAAAATAAAAGATCAGACTGCTTGACACATGGATGGGTGGATGGATTGTGATAAGAGCCATAAGAGTGCCCAATAAAATGATTTTTGTTTAAAAAGATCAGACTGCTCACAGCAGACTTTTCTGTACTAGTTAAGCTAGACTACTGCTTGGTTTTAAGATGACTTCAGGTGGTATTTTGGTCTCCGGCTTAAAGACGCTCTCAGGGCAATGGTTTGGGGTGGGGGGGTGCGGTGTTCGCTCTTCAGGACTTCACAACGTCTGGACTCTATTCAGGAGAATTTTAGATTCTGTGAGCAGGGTTCTTCTAGAAGCCCTTTGATGAAAACGTCTGGTCTTGGTCCAGTGGACAGCATCCAGTTCTTCTGCTCTCCTGGCCGAGCAGGTGACAAGCCACGGACCCATATCCCGTTTCCACACGTTCCATTTTCTTCTCCAGCTCCCGAGTCTGTTCCTACTCTAGGTGAATGGAGATCTGGTGCTGTGTCTTGGATGGCCTTTTGAAGGCTTTTAAGGCACCAAGCACTACACAGCGAACTAAGATGTAGAACAGAAGAGCTGAGTTAGTTCATGATGTCAGCCATCCCATGACATCATGACCCTTAATCTCCAAACCAAGAAACCAAATCCCATGAGGGTTTGGGTTGTATAGAGGAGCCTTGACAGCTACTCTCTTTTTTAAAAACCGGAAGACTTTTTTTGGTGATTTAGGTGAACGTTTACAGGACAAAGTTGTTGTCTAGTCACAGTTTGTTTCATGAGTGACATTGATCGCAGTCCCTGTGATAACAGCACTCTTCCATTTTCTTCCTGCGCTTCCCATTTCCATGTGTCCTTTCCTGTTCCTTCCTGCCTTCTCAGCTTTGTCCCTGGGCAGAGGCTGCCCTTCTGAGCTCCCATCCTCCTGGGGGACTCTCCTAAGCAGTGCTCCCCCATGAAGGTACTGCTTGCTGTACAGATCTCTGCTGTTGGGCTGAAAGTTGAGCCACATGTTGTCTTCAAGACTGGAAGAGTCATGGTCTCAGGGGTCTAAGTGCGGCAGACCAATAAGCCTGTTTGGAGGGTTTCAGTGTTGTTTGTGTGTGGTTTTTGTTGTTGTCGTTTTGAGTGTCTCCCATTTGATCTGGGACCCGGGACCACCTATTGGGAGTCCATTCAGAGCAGTCGGAAGTGGTAGTCAGGCACCACCTAGTTCTGGTCTCAGGGTCCTGGAAGCTGTGGTTCTGTGCTCCATTAATCCTTAGGACTAATTGCTTCCTTCCATCTTATATTTTCTTCATTCTTCTTTGCTCCAGCTGGGCCGAGACCAATGGTTTCACCTGAAATGGCTACTGATAGCAGCTACTCATTTTGTTGTTGTTGTAAGTATAGCTATCACACAACTCTTGCCAACTCACCTTTCTCCAGGTGTATAACTTATGGACCGAGATTACACGAATGAACTGTGCTAGCCTATGCTGAATCAATGTGATAACTGATTTTCTTTCTTTCTTTTTTTTTTTTGATAACTGATTTTCTATCACTGATAACCCCTTCCTCTCTCCCCACTCACTTCTCTGGTAGTCACTAGTAGACTTTGATCGCTATACATTTTCCTTTTCTTTACAATTTGAATTTGAGCCACGGAAGGCCTGCTCAGAGCATTTTGCAGCGGCCACAGTGGCAGAATTAATGCTTTGTGTAATAGAGCAGCACTTACCAGACTAGAATGCTGGATGCAATCCAAGAAGATGACATTTAACCAGCATAATGTAAGGGTCTTCCGTGGGTTTCTGAAGAATCCATGATGTAAGGACCAGATAGAGGAGGGGGAATTGGCTAGCCCGCAGGCAGAGGGAAAAAGCTCTCACTGTAAACCCAGTGAGAGCCAGAATAATGTAGCCATTAAAAACAGAAATGCCCCCCACCCAACAACCCTCCCACCCCCATCTCCCCCCACCCCCTTACCCCCATCCCTGCCTCTACCACAAGGCTGCTTCGGGAGAAAGAGAGTGTTGAAAAGTGGAGATGCTGGTACCTTTCAACTTGACCCTTGTCAGCCCATGCTGGGAGGGTGGTTCCAGTTCTGGTCCTCACACTTTAGGAGGGATGAGGACAAATCACAGTGCATTTCTACAATGGTGCCTCAGGTGATAGTGAAACCATTGAAGCCGGAGGGCCTTACTGACAGCCAGGGACGCTTTGGGGAGCCAAGATCCCTGTGTGCGGAAAGCTGCAGGGAAGTCCCAGAGAAAAGGCGCCAAAGTGCAGGATTAGGAGACCAGCTTGTGGAAATTTCAGGAAGAGGTTTTCTTCAAAGCCCCCTGGGTGTCTTACTGCAGCTTGCTCAGCCCAAAGGAATGCGCTCTAAGGAAGCAGGTGCCTTTGGGACCTGGAGGGCAGGAGGAACCGGCCCAGGGACTGGGACTGGAAGTTCTCCAGGCCCTCTCCCCTCCTCCGCCTGCTCTCTCTTTAGGGGACCAGGAAGAAACCTTGCCTACACCTGGCCCTGCTGCCCTTTCCTGCCCTTCAGCAGGATGACTGGGGAGGCACAGGAGACCACGGTGAGACAGAGGATGAGGGCAGGGGCCCAGGGGGCAGGGCCAATGATGAAAGAATAAGTAACAGACATCTGTGAGCCCATCGCCCACCCTCCAGATTTATCACTTGGAGTAAGTGTTCTTTAGGGGCGCAGGTGTCCTGCTCTTGTCTGACCCCTCCCCTCTCCCCACCCAGAATGAACCATACTGGGATTTGAGGGCTTCGCATTCCTCTGCTTTAAAAAAATAGCGCCCCTTCATGTGTATCTACACACACACACACACACACACACACACACTCATAGGCATACACATGTACCTAAGAAATGGATAGTTTCCTTTTACATGTCTAGATTTTGGGGTAGGTGTATTGTGCCTCTAGATACCTTCTGCCACGTTACATTTCAGCTCAGCAGATAGGTTTGTAAGGTACTTGCCTGCAGGTACGCACTGCTGGGGCTTGTTTATATTCACGGAACTACACAATCATTGCTTCCACCAAATCTGACTGTCTGGCTTACTTCCAGCCCTGCAGAGTTACTGGCCCTGCTAGTGGGCCCATTTTCAGCTATTAGGTAACACAAGAGAGCTTCTTCTTAACAGTGGGAGTTGTCTCTGGATGGAGAAGGCTGTCCTACCGGGCAGAAGGGTTTCATTTACAGCCGGTGGGGGTGGGGGTGGGGAAGTTCCTTCCCATCCTCCCCTCAGTCTGTCCAGCCATATTGAAAGAGTGAGCCTGGTGCAAACAGTGAGCGGGGGAGGGGAAGGTCATTAGCCTGGGTTTAAATTGTCGCTCCATGACTCACAGACAGGTCACCTCTGTCTCAGATACGTGGTGTTCTCTTGGAAGTGTGGTACATCGTGTATCTAGTACAGGTTGATAGGAGACCAGGAAGGCACTTTGAGAAACAGGGAAGCCGGAGGCTGCTCCCAATACTGTGGCGAGGGGCCTGGGTTTCCAGACAGAGCCTCCTCCCAGACAGCCTGCGCTGAGGGAGGAGAGGTGTGGCAGGCTCCTTGCATAGGTGACCGGGATCCGGGGGGACCCTAGAACACTGTTCTGCTGCTGGGACCATGACTCGCCCCTGCCCCACAAGGGGATCAAACTCTGAAGGTGCAGCCCCTGCCCAAACCCAGGCTGGGCCACACTCTCAGTCCCCACTGGGCATAAAGGTAGGCAGCCCCTGGCCACCAGGCCTTCTCTATGCCTTGAGGCATCTCTGGGCGGTGACCCCTGGGGGGAGCTTCTGGGACAAAGGCAGATGTAGCCGCCTCCTTTCTGTGCCTCTTTCCCCTGAGGGCCCAGCACAACAGCAGTAGCCCCTGTCTCTGAGAGTCTTCTCAGGTGCCTTTGATGGGCATGATCGCACTACCACTTCATCGAGACCCCTCCTCCCAAAGGCAACCACTGTGAACACCCCACTTTACAGAGGAAGCAGCTGAGCCACTGAGTGATCAGGTGACTTCTCCAAAGCAGAGCTGGGGTTGGCAGCGCCCGGGGTTCCACAGGGGCCCTGCAGCTCCACGGCCTCACCTTCCACCCGGGCCTGGGAGGTGGGCAAGGGCAGGCCGCCCTGAGGAAGGGAGGTTCCACTTGGATCTGAAGCCTAAGAGTCAGGCTGAGAGTCTGCCCAGGCCAGAGTGAAGGGGGTGGGGCTGGACGAAGCAGGCGACGTGGGCATGGCGCTGCCACCTGAGCTCCTGACGCTCAGCGCTGCTAGTTTCAACCTCAGATTCCTAAACCAAGCAGTCAGATTTTAATCCCTGATCCACTCATACTGTCCAAATGGCCACAAAGCCTGCAGGATGAGGTCTAGCCAAAGGGTTCTAGGAGGGGTAGTCTGGGTTAGGCTGGGGGGGGGGGAGCTGGTTCTGGGCCCCCTGGTAAAGCAAGAACCCCCCAGGTGGCTGGGGAATGTGGCCAGACATGGGTGGGGAGTTGGGGGTGCTTTGACAAAGGAATAGGGAAGGAGAAGCCTAGGGGCTGGCCTGACTGAAATGGGGCCTGGGAGTTTGTCGTGCCGGGTCCCGCTAGACTGCCCCTGAGGAGCCAACTCAGTGACCAGGGCCCTCTGGGAGCAGTGTTGGGGGTGGGGCCTGCCTCAAAGCTGCCATTGTCACTCTCTGGACCTCCCTGCTGTCTGGGGCCAAAAATAGAGCAGGGGCAGCACCGATCTCGTGAGAAGCATTTCTGGCACAGAGGCCTGTGGAGGCGTGTGAGTCAATGATGGGAACCCTTCAGTTCCCAAAGCCCAGCTGCCCACCCCCACCCGAAGGCAGCCTGGAATCCAGTGATGGTGGTGGTGGTGGTGGTGGTGGTGGTGGTGGTGATGGCTGGAGTTAGGTGCTGCCCAGTCAGCTGACTCCTGGCAACCCTGGGCACAATGAACCCTCACCGGCTCTGCACTAATGTCATAATGGTTCATATGTTTGAGCCCACTGGTAGAGCTTGCAGCCCAGGAAACCACTCAGACCAGTTCGATTCTGATAACATGGAGCCTCCATGAGTTTGAATTGACTTGACAAGAGTGTTTTGGTTTTTAGAAATGCTTTCCAAAAGTCCCTGGCACCAAGCACGGGCCTCTTGCCATCTGAATAGATCACCGGAAGATAAAAGCATCACCTCCCAGTTTTGAGGACCTAAAAATCCAAACCCATTGTCATCCC
>NW_022103929.1:435265-473725 GCF_000313985.2 Echinops telfairi | reverse complement strand
GGTTGGGGGGTAGAGAGTGAGGGGGAGGCTATGTGGTGTGTATGCATGGGGTGTGTTTCTGTCCCACACAGTCCAACTGTGGAGAGGGAATTGAATTCTATCTCTGTTGGGCAGGGTGTCTGGGCCAAGTTTTAGCCCACTGGGCCTCAGTTTCCCAGATGTGCCAGGAGCTAATTGTTGTATGTTGTAGAGTCAATCCGACTCAGCCACCCTGGGGGACAGAGGAGAACTGCCACAAGAAGTTCCCTGGAATCATTGGAGGAGCCAGCAGAGCCGCTGGAGGTTCAAACTGCTGACCTTTTGGTTAGCGGTTGTCGGCTTTGGCCATTGTGTCCCCGGGGGTCCTCCCAGGAGCCAGGGACTCACCATTTGCTGCGAGCCCCATGGAACTCATGGCAGGAGAGTCTCATGGAGATCCTCGGGATCAGACAAGCACAAGGGCAAGTCCTTCCCCCTCTGGGGCCTCAGTTTCCTCAGCTGTAAATGCACCTGGAAACTGGGCTCTGTTCTCTCCTGGCTTCAGGCTGAACTAGTCAAGGGCCTTGGCAGCTGCCCAGGCCTCATCCACCGCCTCAGATGGCAGATTTTATTTTCCCAGTAATGTTCAAGTAGTGCCCCTTCTTTAAGCTTTAGAAGATAATTGGGTAAAACACATGTAACATTTACTAGGGGTAACATTAAGCAAATCCACCAATGTTTGCAACCCTCACCACCGAGCTCCAGAATATTGTCCTCCCTCTGAGAGATGATGGATGGATATTTGGGTGACTGTGAATGGTTTGCTGGGAACACTGGTGCCCACGATTCTCAGTACTTATTTTCCATTCCTCTGGGTGCATTGCCCAGGAAGAGAATTCCTGGGTTATATAGTAAAATAACCACACTTGTTCAATCTGTGTACTCAACAAGTCATCAGAGAAGCTGGATTATATGAAGAAGCGTGTGGCTTCAGAATTGGAGGCAGGCTTATTAGCAACCTGAGATATGCAGCCGCTACAACCTTGCTTGCTGAAATCGCGGAAGACTTGAAGCACTTGCTGGTGAAGATCAAGGATTATAGCTTTCAGTGTGGATGACAACTCAACGTAAAGAAGACCCACATCCTCACAACTGAGTCAACAGGTAACTTCATGATAAATGGAGAAAAGACTGAAGTTTCTTGTTTAGATCTCAATCCATGCTCATGGAAGCAGCAGTCAAGAAATCAAACAATGCATTGCATTGGGTAAGTGTCCTGCACAGACCTTTTTACAGTGTGGAAATCAAGCAGTTACTTTGAAGATTTAGGTGCGCCTGACCCAAGCCATGGCATTTTCATTTACTTCACATGTATGTGAAAGCTGGGTATGGAATAAGGAAGACCAAAAAAGAATTGACATAGTGAATGATGGTGCTGCCGAAGAACATTGAAAACACCATGGACTGCCAAAATAGCAAACAAACAGATCTGTCTTGGAAGAAGTACAATCAGAATGCTCCTTAGAGGCAAAGGTGGTGAGACTCTGTCTCGCATACTTTGAACATGTTGTCAGGAAAGACTGGTCCCTGAATGAAGGACATCATGCTTGGCAACACAGAGGGGCGGAGAAAAAGAGGAAGGGCCTCCACAAGATGGAGCCACAGGGGCTGCAGCAACGGGCTCAAACAGGACAACAGCTGTGAGGATGGTGCAGGGGGAGCGGGCGGGCCATGTTTGGTGCCGTTGTACATCGAGCCGCTTGGGGTTGGAACCAACTTGAGGGCACCTAACAGTGATGGCGAAACGACGGAGTCCTGGAGGCACAGCGGTTCCCACGGTGGCCCTGAAGGAGTTGTGGCGGTCTGCTTCCATAATATGATCACCAAGAAAGCCCTACTTCACCGGGGTCCCTCGGAGGCAGAAGAAAAGACACCCGACAACAGCAATAAAATGACAACTCTAAGTTTAGCTTATTGAAGACCTCCCAAACGATTTCCACTGGGCCTTCATCCCTACATTCCCACCAATATTGAGTGAGGGTTCCAATTTCTCCATATTCTTGCCAATACTTGTTTCCCTTTCTTCTTTTTTTTATTATGTTTACATTTTAGCCATCCTAATGAAGTTGAGATGGAGGCTGGTAATATTAGATTATTCGTTGGGCTGCTAACCACAAGGTCTGCAGTTCAAAACCACCAGCTGCTTCATGGGAAAAGGATGAGCCTTTCTAGTCCCATAAAGAGTTATGGTCTTCAGGAGGGTGGAGGGAAGGTGAGGGAGAAAAGGGGGAACCGATTACAAGGATCTACATAGAACCTCCTCCCTGGGGGACGGACAGTGGAGAAGTGGGTGAAGGGAGACGTTGGATGGTGTAAGATATGACAAAATGATAATTTATAAATTATCAAGGGTTCATGGAGGAGGGGGGAGCAGGGAAGAAGGGGGAAAAATTAGGAGCTGTTACCAAGGGTTCAAGTAGAAAGCAAATGTTTTGAGGATGATGAGGGAAACAAATGTACAAAAGTACTTGACACAATGAATGTATGTGTGGATTGTGATGAGTTGTACAAGCCCCCAATAAAATGATTTAACTATTAAAAAAAAAAGTTATAGTCTTGGAAACCCACAGGGGCAGTTCAACCCTGTCCTATAGGGTTGCTATGAATCGATATCAACTCGATGGCAGTTGAGTTTTGAATGGGACTGAATGAAGCAATATGTCACTGTAGTTTTGATTTTAAATTTCCCTAATGAACATCTTTCCATGGACTTGCTGGACATTTGGGTATCTTTTCTGGGTTAATGTCAAGTCCTTAGCCCAATTGTTGATTGGGTTGTCTTTTAACTGTTGAATTATAGTAGTTCTTGATATATTCTGGAATAGGTCCTTATTCAGACCTAGTGATCCTATTTTCTAATGGCATGCATTTTATACACGTGTCCTTCTTGCTCCCCACATGTAGAAGGCAGGGGTGCTTAAGGTCTTTAGCGCTCCCTGGGAACCCCTCAGCTTCTTTTCAGACTGGTTCTTGAGGAAAGAAAACTTGGCTCTCGTAGCAGGCCTTCCTGGGCACCTACTACTTGCCTGGCCCTTTGCTGGGTCCAGCCCTGGAGCCTTGTGCGCAGGGAAGAGGGACCTGCTGGCTCTTGGTAAACTGGACGGCCAGGTGGAGGGAGTGCTGTGTGGGGCTGGCGCGCCCTCTCGCGGCCATCTTGTGCCGCCAGCCGGGGAGGCCTTTGGTCCAGCCAGCAATGGCCAGGATGGGGGAATGCCTTTTCTAAGTGGCCTTTCTGCTGTGGTCCCACCCCGGCACTGAGAGCTGTCCCTCCCTGTCCCTTCGCTGTGATTCCCATGGACCCCACCGCAGCTGCGTGCTCCGCCCCAATTACCATGGAGACCGCTTGTATACCACACCCCCTTTCCTTTTTCCCCTTACATCTGAGGGAGGCCCGCGGGCGGGCCGAAGCCACCTCTTTGGGAGCCCGTCAGGGCTGGACTGCCCGGGGCCCATGAACACCAGGGCCCCGGGGACGCTGGTTGTGGGGAGAGTGAAATACTTCGGCCGCCACCATGGCGAGGTGAGGCCCAGCCCCGCTCTGCTCAGAATCTAGGCTCCTGGCTCCGGCTGAGTCTAGAGGAGACTGTGTTAACGGGAAAGGTCCAAAGTGGACGCCCCGGCCCTGGGTAGGGGCTCTAGCCCCATTCCACCCTGGGTCTGGCTCGGGAATGGACCTAGGCTATGCTGCCACAACTAGGTTCTACAGAGCGGTGGGTTCTGGTTCTAGAATAGGGCCAATCGCTTCTCAGCCTTTTGCTAAGATCAAGGGGAGAATGGGACCAAGCTCTGGCCTCAGGCTCCTGGCGCAGTGTTTGGGGTTTGTCCTAGAATCTAGGATCAGAGATGAGCAGACAGGTGTGTCCTGTCTCTGGGTGGGATAACTTTCCTTCTTTGCTTCTAGGTCAACTCCTCCGCCTTCTCCCCCACCGGCCAAACGTTGCTCACAGCCTCGGAGGATGGCTGTGTGTACGGCTGGGAGACGCAGAGCGGGCAGCTGCTGTGGAAGTTGCGTGGTCACGCAGGTGGGGCTCCCACAGCCTGGATGGCGTCCGAGGCCCATGGGTCTGGCCTGCCATACTCAGTGCACACCGACCTGGCCTGGGCTCAGAGGGCAAAGAACCCGTGCTCTGTAAGGTCGACTATGAGTGGTATCAACTCAGTGAGTTTGGGGAGAAGAGGGCCCGGTGCTGTGGTGCCCTGGTGAAGTGCTCAACTGCCAACTGAGAGTTTGGTGGTTTTATGTCGACCCACAGGGTCGCTATGAGGGGGAATCGACTCTATAGTGAAGGTTTCTGTTTGTTTTTTTTTTTCCTTCTGTTTTGCTTGTTTCAAATAGACTGATACTTCAAAAACTTGGGGGAAATGGCAGTTATCTTTCAGTTACCCTTTCTCATCTTTTTTGAAGCCTCCGTACAGCAGTAACTATAGCATAGGAGAGAATACACAGGGCCTGGTACCCCAGGAGGATGCCATAAATGTAACTGTTACCCTCATCCTGAAAACCACAGGACAGGTGAAAATTAGCTATCCATAACAGGGTAAGTTCAGGGAAGCTCAAAGGTAGGGAAGAAGCTGGGCTGGGTCTTCTAGGCCTTTCTTAATGGAGGGCTCAAAAGAGGTCCTCATACAGGGAAAGCTGGGGAGCCAAAGCAGCTGGAACAGTTAGCAGGGGTTGGACCTCAGGAGTAGGGCGTGGAGGGCAGTATTGGGTCCCGATTATGGCACTGCCTCAGGTCCTGTGAAGTGCTGCCGCTTCTCCCCTGATGGCAACCTCTTCGCCAGTGCATCTAGGGACTGCACCATCCGCCTGTGGGATGTGGCAAGCACCAAGTGTCTGCAGGTCCTAAAGGGTGAGTGTGCTGGGTCAGCCTTGGAGCCAGAGCTGTGTCCTATGGCACCTCCTTCCCTTTCCAATGCTGGGTTGGTCCTTACAGGTCACCAACGAAGCGTGGAGACCGTCAGCTTCAGCCCAGACTCCAGGCAGCTGGCATCAGGTGGCTGGGACAAGAGGGTGATGCTCTGGGAGGTACAGGTGTGTGGAGGGTCAGGGCCCAGGCAGACACCTCCCTGTGCTGGCTGGCTGGCTTGGGGGGTCCCACAGCTTAGACCTCTTGCAGGTCCACAGATGACACTCAAGACCCCTCTTCTTATCTGGCTACTGCTCTGCCTGGGCTGCCCCTCTTCATTGTCCTCAGGCCCAGGAACCCGTCCTAGACCTTATGGTATTTAGCCTGGCAGTCCCCAAGGAGGCCCTAGGTTTGAGCTGAAACCTGGCACCTAGGTTTTTTGGTTGCTTCTCTCTAGTCAGGTCAGACATCACGCCTATTACAGGGGCACCAAGACTGTGTCCAGAGCAGTGACTTCTCACCCAGCTCCAACTGTTTGGTAAGCCCATGCTATTCCTGCCCTGGACCCCACCTAGGAGGCCCTATAGGAGTGATCAGATGCAGGGGATGGAATTCCAGACCTTAAGTGGGGGAATTCATGGGGGCATTCCCTCATTGTGAAGATGGGGGCCAGGCAGGCCTGTGATACTTTCCGAGTTGGCAGAGTGGGGCCAGGTGGTCTGGGCTCATAGCAGTGCCTCTAGGCCACCGGTTCCTGGGACTCCAGTGTGCGCATCTGGGACCTGCGGAGCACCTGCCACCACAAGCTGGAGGGCCACAGCAGTAACACCAGCTGCGTGTGCTACTCAGCATCCGGCCTGCTGGTGAGCTGGATCACCTGGGGTCTGGGATGGTCCCTTACAGGGTAACATTTTGAGGTCTCCAGAGAAGAGACAGGCACACTGCTGTCTGTCATCCAGGCATCTGGTTCCTGGGACAAGACCATCCGCATCTGGAAGCCCCAGCTGGCCAGTTTGCTTCTCCAGCTCAATGGCCATGTCACCTGGGTGAAGAGCATAGCTTTCTCCCCGGATGAGGCATGGCTGGTCAGCGCTGGCTATTCCCGCATGGTAACACCACCCCTCCTGCCCCAAGTGGCAGGGCACCAAGAACTCAGTGGTGGCAGTAGCTTCCCGGGCTGATCTGGACAGCTCCAAGACCAAACACTGGGCTTAGCCATTAAAATGCATCCAGATGACAAATCCCAGATGGAAGGGTTAGGATGTTGCCTGGGACTCCTGCCTAGAGGATTTCAATACTAGATTGGGTTGGGGAGGCTCCCTTCATCTTCTAGGATTTCTCTTCCCAGGTCCAAGTCTGGGACTGCAAGGCTGGGAAGTGCATGGAGATGCTGCAGGTAAGACTGTGGCAGGCCCCCGGGGAGGGGGGAGCAGGCAGGTCGGGGCTGCCAGGGCCCAGCACTGTGCATTTGGCAGGGGGTCCTGGATGTGGCCCACACCTGTGCCTTCACGCCAGACGGAAAACTCCTCGTGTCTGGAGCTGCTGACTAGCCATGCTGATTCAAGTCACCTCTGTGCCACCACTCCCAGACCAGCACGCTCCCACCCTCAACCCCACCATGAAGCGGTGGGCCTGGCAGAATGAACCAACAGAACAGACAGCTCCATGTCATGGGCCAAAGTGATAGCAGCAGAGCACCCAGCAGACTCCAGAAGGCAGGACCTGAGCAGGGGCCCGCTAAACCCACTGGGCACATGATAACCACAGCCAGGCCCCTTCCCCCCAAACACAAAGCAACCGCTCAGCCGGTTTGTTTTATTGACACACAGGGCTCAGGCCTTGACTGCGTACTTGCGCAGTGGGTACAGCCGCTCCTTCCGCTGCTGCTTCCTGGTCTTCAGGCTCTCCTCGTGCTTGTTGAGGCGACGGCGCATGGCCCGCGTTTTCTTGGGCCGCAGATCCAGGGGCTTGTACTTCTTACCCTGGGATGAGGGGAAGCAGAGTCCGAGGACCAGGGTTTCAGAGCCAGTTGTATTGCGCAAACGAACCCACCAGCTGCTCCACGGGACAAAGAGGCAGTCTGATTCCAGAAAGACCGACAACTTCAGAAGCCCCCAGGAAGCAGTCTAGGCTGTCCTTTAGGATAGCTGTGAGCTGGGATCCAGACAACAGCAGTAGGTTGGCAGCAGCTAAGGAAGCCTCAGGCAGCTTGGAGGGGGGACGACGTGTGCACGCACGCGCCTTGGTTAAGGGAAGTCCTAGTTTTGAGTGCAACTGGAACTCACACCCAAGACAACAGGCTCCTTAGTGGGACCACTTTCCCCAGCTACGGAACCACAGTCCAAGGAAGGGGCACCCGCAGCATTCTGCCATCTGGGGCCTACATGACGGTGTGGACACCAAGCCTGCCCCCAGGGCACCCATATTAACCTCTAGAGGCAGGGCTGGCTCACACACCACTAACTCCCAGGTGAAGGGCTCCAGACCAAGACTATTTTCACAGGTTTTTGTTCAAGCCCCAGCCCACCCCAATTCTTCGGGCTGAGGCCCTCTGCTAGGACTGCAGTCCCTGCCCAAGGAGCCCTCGGCAGACAAAAGACACAGAACTGCAGCAAGCCAGGGGATTCCGAGGCAGGAAAATACGTGTCCACCCGCACAACTCAGTGGCCCCAGCACAAGCGCAGCAGGTAGACCTCACCCACCTCCCCGGCTGTGAGGGGATCTGACCAGGGCACAGGGCACCCACTAGAGGGCCACGAAGGCCTACTCTTACAGGCCACCACTCTGCAAGGCCCCCTCACAGAGCCTACAGGGACCCCCAGGACTATGTGGCTTAGATTGCAGCACACGCCCAAAAAAAGAACCACCACCCTGGCAGTAGCTTTACCCTGTGCCCATGACCCTCTTCCTGGCTGCTGGCCCTCCCCACGACAGGTGTGCTTACAGTTAACATACCCCACTTGGGTCAATTCTTTGAAATAAATCCCATTAACAGCCGGTCTCCTGGTTCTGCTCCAATCCTGATACACTGACTTTAAGGACAAGGACGGAATCTAAGGCTGAGGGACCAGAAGAAACCAAAACAAGTTCACTGCCAACTGTGAGTCGACTTCAACTCACATGACAGAATAGAACTGCCCCCCTTTGGGCTTCCCAGGACGTAAACCTTTGCAGGAGCAGCAAACTTCATCTTTCTCCCTCGGAGCACCTGGTCGGTTCAAACTGCTGAGCTTAGGCTCAGAGCCCAAACTATGACCCAATGTACCACCAGGGCCCAGAGAGCCTGGGTACCTTTCAGAAGCACTCAAGCCCCTCTCACCAGATGACACACTGCTTGTAGATGACTCGAGGCTGCTAAGTACCAAGCATAGATTAAAGCAGTCACTCCTCAACTACCTAAGGCCACTCAGCTGGTGGTGGTGGTGGGGGACACTTGGACTCCCACCACAGAAACAATTCCTTGACAACTGTAGCACTGAAGGAGCGCCACGTGCCCAAGAAAGATGCTAGCAAAAAAGTCTATCAACTCCAACCAGAGGAAGCCTCAGAAAACCAGCTCAGCCCGGGCAAAGGCCAGTTACCCGCCCTCCGGGAGGAGACCCACTCCCACTGCCTGTGGGCACCCCCTCTCCTCTCAGTCTGAAGTTTACCTTGTAGAACTTCCTGAGGTTCTCCTTCTGAGTCTGGTTGATGACGGTGAGAACCCGAGCAATGGATTTGCGGACAACTCGGCTACAAAACAGAGACAGCCAGTGAAGATTAGGAAGGCACATAACACATCCCAAGGCTGTCACCCTGTGGTACAGATTCCCCAGGGGTGCAAGCAGGAAATGAAGGCCAATTAGGTGGCATCCTCAGAAGGGTCTTAAGGAAGAACAGCAAATTGGAGAGGTGCAGACATTGTAAAATCTCTGAAATGAAGGCATCTGCCCTGCCGGCCATGCAGAAGCCCTACCCAGACACCGGAACCAGGTTAGCACCATATAGGCAAGACCCAGGTAGTTTTGGGAATGGGTGGGAGCCATGGACTGGGGGACCACCACAGGCTGGGCGACCACGTGAGCTAAAGAACACTGGCAAGTAGCATTGCTATTAGTTGGGCAATGCGGCCAGTGTCCGGGGTGTCTCCCCAGTAGCTGGTATACAAGGTAAGAGGGATTCAGCATGCAACTGCCTAACAACTCCCCAACTCTTTCAATCCCCCACCCCCAGGGTTTTAAGATGTGCACGTGGGGGGGGGGGTTCTTTAAGGGGAAAGACTGAGAGGTGAGGTAACCTGCCTATTCCTATTAAGATGGGGCAGAACTGGGATTTGTCCCCAAGTCTAGTAAGTGCAAGTCTCGGATTCTATGCCACACAAGTCAAACACTCCAGTACAGCTTCAGTCAGGGCGGCGAGGCCTCTCTCCGGGTGGAAGCATTTACAGCGGATCTGCGACTATGCTCAGTTCTCACGGCGGGACCCCATGCCAATCTGGGTAAGGTATGGCATTTAGGTCTACGGATCCACGGGAAGGGCATTTAAATATCTCCCGAAGCCAACTCCCCAAAGGTACAATCGCCCCACCCCCGCCATTCTAAGAGACTGGGCCGCTTACATTTTGGAGAGTTTGGACGCCGCGCCGCCTGTCACTTTGGCAACGCGCAGCTGCGACAGCTCCACCTTCAGGTCGTCGAGCTGTTTGAGCAGCTCTTCCTTCTTCTTGCCGCGAAGGTCCCGGGCTTTAATCTTGGCCTAGGCGCGAGAAAGGGCCGAAGTCAGACACCACGAGGGGCCATTTCGCCGTCTGCCGTCCGGGCCAGGCTCGGGAGGGCAGCGTTCGCCAGTTCGCGGCCACGAGCGCGCCCGAGCCCGGCGCAAGGGCAAGGCCCCGGCGGAGTCGCCGACGCTCTGGTGGACGCGCCCTCATCTAGGCCGCAGCCTGGAAGACTGGACGAACCGGCTGCAGTGAGCGCGTCTTTCCCGGGCCGGTGGGGCGGGTAAGCCCGGGGAGGCAGTAACAGCGCCAGGCCGTTCCGCGCGGCGCTTCCATTGATCTGACCCACAGAAAGGGTCCTGGGGATCACCCCACGCCCGTCATTCCATTCCCTGACACCCCAGAGCACGAGGATGGCACCCGATGGCATTGCCCTCACCATGGCTGAGCTTTAGAATCCTGCCGCCGCCTGGTCCGAAGCCGAGGGAAAGAGAAAGGGGGCGGGGCTGACCTCTGCAACTACTGCCGGGTGACGGAGGGCTGGACCAATGGCACGGCGGCCAAGGCTCTCTAGCCCCGCCACTCCACCCCACGCTCTGAGAGCCTTGGTACGGCCCACCCAGCCCCGCCCCGTGGAGCCAGAGCCCCGCCCATTGGGGGGGGGCCTCCCTATCTCCGGTGCCCTGGACCCGCAGGGACCCAGAGGATTCTCAAATCCCCTTCCCTGTTAGCAGGTTTGCAGGAGAAGCCATAGCAAGGCACGAATTTGTCTATTTAATAATTCGTTCGTTCATGTATTCGTTTCGTCTGATCCGCTCTTGAGTTAGGCGCCCTGGACTCGGAGGTGGGGATTGGCCGAGACGAGTCACGAAAGGTTTCAAACACGAATGAACTGTCTGGAGGTGGAAGGGGAGTGGTGAAGGCAGACTGCTACAGTGTGATCTCTCTGCGTAAGTGTCGTTCTTGGCAATGCCCCTTTGGCTAGTGAGTCCCACCTAGTGCCAAATTGTTCTGTCAAGAACTAGCTGAGACCCTCGGTAAATCCCTTTGCCTCACTGAGCCTCACCTTAATGTTCTCACGTGTGAAATAGGTACGTGTAAATTTACCTTTATAAAAACCTTTAAAATATGAATTAGGTGAAGGTGTGTGGAGCAGATCATGAATTTTACATGCAACGATTTGTACACATTTTGTTTCAATTCATCCATTGCAATCCCTTCACTGTAGTGTCACTTATCCCACTTCATCCTTGTTTTCTGCTTCCTTTTCTACACTCCTGTACTTTGTTCCAGGGCAAATCCTGCCCTTTTGATCTTAAGTAGTTGCCTGTTCTAATACCTCGGTGAGTTCATATCAGACCTGAGAAGTAGCTAAGGGCGATATAGTCTTGGGGTTCCATCAGTCTCTATCTGACCAGTAAGCCTGGTCTCTTATGATTTTGAGTTTGGTCCCACATTATTCTACCACTATATCCAGGGCCTTCTAATGTGACCTTTGTATAATAACTACTCAAAATATTATCTGTACTAATGCCCTCAGTGGAATGAAGCCTTCAGCTGGGCCCTTAAAGTTGAAGATGAATTCACAAATCAGAGCAGGGGCTCCAGCCTCCTGCCTGGGACCCAGCCAGCAAATGTGAACCAGTGTTCCCCAGCCACACCAGTGCTATTAAGAGATACACACTGCTCTCAGAGGTCTGCTTTCGTCAGGCTGGAAGTTCCCTGGGAACGGAACCATGGCCAGCACCTGATTTGGTCTTTTGAATATCCAGACTCAGCACAAGGACGCTTGCTGGATGAAAGAATGAATCTTGCCTCAGACTGCATGAGGCTGGCTTCCAGGAGCTGGAGAAATGTGGGAAGAGAGGGCAGTGAGCAATCCTGGCTTGACTTACCTAGTCTTAAGTAGAAGTCTAAGGACGCATGGGGACTTCTTATTGTTTCAAAGACTTCTATTGCTATTAGAGCTATTGTGTACATTCTTTCTGAACTTGGAAGTCCTCAGTGACTTCAGGCTTCGCTTATGCTTACATGCCACACCTAATCCATCAGCAAATCTTGCCTACTTTCAAAATATATCTGCTTTTAACCTCATAGGCACCTTCTGGTATGAGCTATTGCTAGTCACCTGGGTTATGGGAGTCACCTCCTAGATCAGCCCTCACTCGATATGATTTAAATAGTTGCTAGAAGGGCCCTTTCTAACTCAAGTCAAAGCATGTCACTACTCTTAGAATTTACAAAACTGTTCCATCTAAGGCCACCATTTCCCTTGCTCACTGCTGTCATCTTTTTTACCTCTTCTGTTCCATTATGGCCTTGTTCCTTCTGGAATACATTAATAAACCTATCCTACCTCTGGGCCTTTGTCTCCCCCTTCCACTATCGCAGGTCACCTCTTCAAGAATGCCTTCTTTCCTTTGATCAACTGAGCACAACGGGTTGTTATTGTGTGGTTCAAACTATGCTCTTGAAGCTCCCATTGGTGACTGGATGGAGCTGTCAAGTCTTGTGGCCCACCAAAACAGTTTTGTTAATGCAAACACTATATAGGACCTTTGTGGGGGTAGGGCCATGCAAATAAGGTGCATGAATCCCTTGGGGGGGGGGGGGATTACTGTAGTCAGTTTTGCCATCCCATTAGGCTTCTAGGCTTATGGGAACCAATCCCAGAAGATATATATGGGGGAAAGCTCACTGCCATCAAAAAGATTCAGGAGTGGGACATGTTCTTTGAGTCTGGGGTCCCTGTGCTGAAAATCTCCTAGAACCTCCTAGAGTTGTAACACCAGAGGTGGTGAGACGTAGTGGCAAGCACAGCACAGCCCAGTGGCAGAGACAGAACCAGGAGATTGGCATGAGATGTCAAAGTGGGCTTGCTGGACCACAAGGCGGTTATAGGGGGTACCAGTCCATAGAGTGAGAAGCTTGCTGGCAGGGTGCAGTGCTCTGGGCACTTAGCAGCTGCACACACACACAAAAAGTTTTGGAATACATACATGCCAAGACTGAGGAATGGTGGGTATCTGAGAAGAAACTGTCCTGATCGAAGAACTGTTATCCTTTCTCTGCTTTTTCCAAGTTGATTCTGATCCAGAATTGTAACCTGTTACTTCCCTACTGAGTTAGTTAATTGTGCCAGCCTGGCCGATAATCACATGTGGTGCTGGTTGAAAGGCAGAGGGATAAATGGGTGGTGAAGCCTCGCCTTTTTAGTTCTCGGGTCTCTTGTTTTGTGATGGTTGTATCGGTGCAGCTGCCTTAGCAGTTCCCTGCTTCAGCTTGCAAGATTGACTTCCTCCAAGACATCCCCAAGGAGAAGCCACATGGATCTATCCCGATGCAGCCCTGGGTGCTGGAGCAGCCATGTGGAGACCCTTGCCAGTGCTGAGATGCTTACACGTTCACGGACTCAGCTTTCCTCCTGCAGTCGGCATCATTGCCTCTGTTTTGTGAGGTGGAGGACTTTGTGGACTGGTGTTGGGTTAATGGGTTAATGTTGGACTTGTGGGCTTGGGCAGCATTGGGTTGGGATGTTTTTGTGATGCACCTTTTCTTTACATAAAACTCTCTCTTATACGTGAGTCGCTGTGGATTTGTTTCTCCAAAGTACCTAGACTAATACACCTACTAAATGATTATAAGTATGGTGTGGGAGTTCTGACTTTGAAATGAGTGCTATCAAACCCAGCAGAGGAATACCGCGGGCGGGATGGTGTCCGGATTGGCTTAACAGTTGGATAGTAGAGGTAAGTCTAGCCTCCACCACACAGGACCTGTGAAGTTAGGGCAATGTCCGACACTTTGCCATTTGGATGCCGTAAGGTAACACTTGTGAATTTTCTTTTTTCAGCTTTTATTCATCCCTGACATAGTATGATTTTATCCCCCCTGGTCTCCTTGAACATGAACAAGAGCATTACTTTGTTTACTAGTGTGTTTTGCTTTCTTCTAAAATTGGCAGGCTGGTGAAAATCCCTTTCCATCAGGATGTTTTGAGTATCTGAATCTCTGCTGTCTTGTGGCCTGCCTAGGTCACCAGAGTTCTTCTCCGATGAAGATCTGAAATGGAAGTGGGCTTTGTTTACTTCCAGGAGCCTCAATACTTTAATTCACCACCTATTTACCTTGTGGGAGTCTGTATCTTTAGTACCCCAAAATAGGGGACATCATATTCTGCCTATCTGTATTTAGAACTGTAGATACAGTTCAATGATTAGCATTCAACACGATAAACAAGAGTCGTATGGATTTCATTAACTATTGGCTTTTATTTTAAAGATACTATTACATGAAAACAAAACCAAATTTATGTATCAACTAGCCTTTTGATTAACAGACCTCTCAAGCACCTCTGAGGGGCCTTTAAAAAGGTTATGGAAAAACGGAATGGACAGGTGACGGAATTTTGTCATAAGTTTGGGAAGTCTCTAAGTTCTTGGTGCCCCTGACTCTCCGCTCCAGCTCTGCTATCAGCACACTCTCCAGCTGGGACCCACTACTCAGCGTGCACCCACCCCTTCCTCAGCTACCACGTGAAGGTAACTACCACATATGCAGAGTCACACCTTCAGTTCCACAGTCTTCAGCGTCTTGTCTCCGTCTTGCAGCCTCAGGGTTAAGTGTGGGAGCATTCAAGGTGTTTTTTTTTTAAACAATCATTTTATTGGGGGCTCTTACAGCTCTTATATAGCAACCCATATATCAATTGTATCAAGCGTATTTGTACATGTTGCCATCACTATTTTAGGAACATTCAGTTTCTATTTAAGCCCTTGTTATCAGCTCCTAAGTCCCCCCTCCCTCCCCCTCATTTGATTTCTTTTTTTTAAATCGTTTTATTAGGGGCTCACACGACTCTTATCACAATCCATACATACATCAATTGTGTAAAGCGCATTTGTACATTCATTGCCCTCGTCATTCTCAAAACATTTGCTCTCCACTTAAGCCCCCGGCATCAGGTCCTCATTTCCCCCTCCCTCGCCGCTCCCCCCTCCCTCAAGAACCCTTGATAATGTATAAATTGTTTATTTTGTCATATCCTGCCCTGTCCGACGTCTCCCTTCACCCACTTTTCTGTTGTCCGTCCCCCAGGGAGGAGGTCACATATAGATCTTTGTAATCGGTTCCCTCTTTCCAACCCACTCTCCCACTACCCTCCCAGTATCGCCACTCACACCACTGGTCCTGAAGAGCATTCAAGGTTCTTAAGAGCAGAGACCTACACTCCGACTCATCACCCAGGGTTTATGGCAAAGGTTTATTTTTCTCCTTACAAGAAGTCGGACTGGCTTAACAGGTAAAGGATCTTTGTCCCCTCAGACTTGGCACTGGCCACCCTGCGCTAGCAGCTGTATGCACACACTGCTCCTTCTTTGGGCCCGGGACTTCTCGGGGAGAAGAGAGAAAGCGGAGAGCGGGCGCACGTGGGGCGTGGGAGAACGGGGCTCGGACTGCCCCACACGGAAGCCGCGCTCACGTGCCTTTTCGGGTGGGTGGGCGCCAAGGGAAACCGCACTTGACTTACCTAGCGTTTCCAAGCCTCCCACGTCGCGAATCCTCCAGACTCCGTTGCTTCCGGTTCCGGCGTTTCCCGGAAGTGGGCGGGCTGCCGGCTTGTGCGCGCGGAGGAGGAGGAGGTATCGGGCGGCCGCTTCCCGCCCCCGAGCCGGAGCCCGAGCCGGAGCCGGAGCCGGAGCCGGAGCCGAGGGGAGCCGTGGTTTGAATCCCAGCGGAGCCGGGGAGCGGGCGGCGAGCCCCGCCATGGCCCGGAACACGCTGTCCTCACGCTTTCGCCGGGTGGACATTGACGAGTTTGACGAGAACAAATTCGTGGACGAACAGGAGGAGGCGGCAGCGGCGGCAGCCGAGCCAGGCCCGGATCCGAGCGAGGTGGACGGGCTCCTACGGCAATATCCTTCCCCGGCGCGGCGGCTCAGGGGCCCTGGAGCCCGGGTCTGGTCTCCCCACCTCCCCAGTCCCCAGATCCCTGCCTCCTCTGGTCACTCCCCTGAAACCCGGTGCCCTCCCGCACGGGTCACCCCATTGATCCCAGCCCCAGCGCCTCTGATTCCTGGCCCTGGTGCCTCCTCTCGGCTCCCGACGCCCTCTGCCCCTCTGGAAGTTCCTTCCGTGGGCGCCCCATTCCTCCATCCCCTCCCTGGCCGGAAATGGGGCTGGGTGGCGGGAGGGGCAGGTGAGCCGCCGCTGAGTAATGGAGCAGCCGAGCGGCTCGGGGACCTGCCCGGTGGCCTTCGTGGGCCGGAATGCAGCACGGCCTGAAAATAAGTGGGTGAACGGCTGCGGGGAGAAAGGCCGCAGGATGGAGTGAGATGAAGCGCCCCTCACCCCAGGACCCCCGAGTCACTGCCCCTCAGCTAAAGGCTTATGGGCACCTTCAGCACACCTTGGCCTTGACCTCGGTCACACTCAACAAGTGCGCCCTGGCTTCCGATGCTGTTCGCAGTAAGCAGAGGCAGAAAGGAGTGGTCCAGAGCTAAGAGAAACCAGACAGCGCCGAGGGAAATGCCCAAGGAAAGCTGTTCTTGTGGCCACAGAAAACAGGCATTTAGAAAGCAAGATGAAAAATAGAGGTGGATGTCACCACCTGCTTGGGCAGGTTAGCACAGGAAACACTGATTCTCCCGGAGAGAATCTGAGCTTTATTCAAACGGTGTTACAGGAAGTCGCCTCCCGCCCGGAACTGGTCAGGGCCGAGCTGGAGGCTCAGGGCAGCTATAAATCAGCTTCTTCATGTTTGCTCGGTGGACTCAACCTGGGAAGTTGGCCTTCACCCACTGTTTTCAGGACGAGCTTTTGGAACGAAACCCCTCAGACTTGGTCTGCTGGAAAAAGAAGGGATTTAAACTTGTATTTCCTGCCCTACAAGGATCACCGTGCATACTCCTCTGGTGAAATGGGGTCGTGGGAAGGAATCCCAGGAGAGAAGGCTGGTTTTGTCACCTGGTGCAGGGCTCCAGAGTCAGGCCTTTCATATCGCAGATGGGGCAGATCAAGGCCCCCACAGGTGTCGCCTGGTTTATTCTCTTGGTCCTTGCTGCTTGGGGAATAGGTTCCTTAGGACAGCCTGGAGCCTGCGGCTGAGCACATCGGGGTGGCGGCGGCAGTTTTTCCACTAATGGGAGTGGCAGAAACCTTGTCGTCATGGAGAGTGTACCTTTTGGGGTCAAGGAAGAGAAGAACTGAAACCCTGTTAAGTTGGGGAGGGAGGAGGATGGAACTTGTATTTCTTGAATCCCTCTCCTGTGCTAGCTCCTGGACGTCACATGCGCTCACTGACTAACCTGCAGCAGTTCTTCCGAAGAGGGCGAGGAGGGGCCTTGGGCTAGAGCTGTATCAGACAGCGGCTCATGGGGGTAGATTACAGGGCAGAAATGGAAAGAATGGGAGTGCCTCCACACAGACCCAGGCCTGAGAGCACTTGCTGTGTGACCTTGAGCAGGGCCATACACTCGTTTTTCTGGTAAAGGGAGGGGAACCATGCCGGCCTCATAGGCTCCTTGGGAGGATCATCATAGGATGCCACCCTAAAAGGGTCTGGCATAGGGTTGGGCACCCAGTGAGTGTCCCAGACCCCCTCCCCACCCCCCCCAGCTTGGGTCTACAGGGGATGATAACACTTGGGTTTGGAAGCAGGCAACTTGGGAGTGAAGTCCAGCTGGATAATTTTGTTTTTCCACCTTGGACCGGTCATTTCCCTTCCTTTGGATCTTAGTTTCATTGTATTTAAAATGGGAATAGTGATCCCCTGGCAAAGGGTTGTTCACAGTGAGATGACAGCATCTGTCACGGGATTGGAGGCCTTGTAGATATGTCAACAGAGCCTAGCTCCCTCACTGAAGCAGCATTTAGAGTGGTGGTTCTGCCTGTGAACTCCCCCCACTTTGATGGTTACAACCTGGTGGTTTGGCTACTGGAACATCTAGCCGGGGCCAGGATGTCACTAAACATCTACAACACACAGGACAGCCCCCGTGGTAATGAGCCAGCTGGGCTAATGTCCCCGTGCTGTTATAGCTGAAAGACCCTGGTCTAAAGGAGTCTGGGGACTGGGCAGGGTTCCCACAGCCTTCACTGCCCGTACTCTGAAAGAGCCCAGTGTTCAGAGACCAGTTTAGGCACTGCTGTGACAGCAGGGATGCCCTCTCTGCTTCCTCCACCTGCCTAGCTGCTGAAGGCCCCCTGCCTGTCCAAGCCCTCTGAATGCTTAGCAGATGGGCCAAGAGAGTACTGCTAAAGCTGGGACTCTTCTGCCCCGTGACAGCTTTGCCAATCAGGCTAGGTTCTAGTGAAGAGCCTGCAGCATGATGAGTGCCCCCTGAGGGGGGTGGGTTCCTGCTTATTGTTTTAGACCAGAGGTTAGCTAGTCATCTTGAACTCAGGGCAACCCCATGGGTGTCCCAAGTAGCATTGCTCTGTATGGTTTTCTGGGCTATAATCTTTATGGAAGCAGAATGCCAGGCCTTCCTTCCATGGAGCTAGTGGGTGGGTTTGAGTGATCAGGCTTTAGGCTCACGGCTCACAGCTCACAAACTGCTCACCCAGGCTCCTTTGTATCCCCAAACCCAAACTCACTGCCACCGGGCCACATCTGATTCATAGCGACCCTGTAGGACAGAGTAGAACTAGAATCGGTCTTGTAGGTTTCTGAGACTCTGGCTTTCTATGGGGGTAGAAAGCCTCATCTTCTGAGGAACAGCTGGTGGATTCAAACTGCTGATCTTGTGGTTAGCAGCCCAACACTTAACCTATTACACCACCAGGGTTCTTTTAATTGCTTTAGAGACCAGATGAAAGGGTTAGGAGGGAGAGGATTTCAGTGAGTGATATCATACTGCCTGGAGAAGAGGAATTCCACAGCTGAGAGAAAGGTGGATGGACTGCCTCTCATCTGGAAGGGGAGCCTCCCCTCCCCTCCCTGGGGCCGGGAGACCTGGGGCTCCAGGTCTGGTGGCAGTCAGGGTGGGGCCACACTGGGGAAGAGGAGTGATTCGCCTTTTTCTGCTCACACGTGGGTATCACTGCGTGAACAGGAGTGGAGACCTGATTGGGCAGAAGCCATTCCTTGTTCTATTTTTGAAGCTTTTTGGCTGAAGCCAGTGTTTCAGATGAGGAAATGAAAGTTGGCTGATGTAATTCAGTTTAAAATAGGTGTCACCTTTGGGGACCTAACCCAGATTGCAATTTTCTCTTGCTGGGAGATTCAGAACTCGGCAAAGAATGGTGACAAGACTGCAACTGAAGTTTGCAGGGGAGCCTTGGCTTATCTCTATTGGAAAGGGTTCTTTGAGGTACTGAGTTCTCCTCTGGTGGCAGTTGGGCCTTCACTGGCCAGGAAAGGTCTTGCAGAGCCACTTGCGTCCTGGCTTGTGTCAGTCGAGTGTGCCCCCTAGGGTTTCTCAGTGATGAGTTTTTCAGGAGACCACCAGGTGCTGTTTCTGAGGCCCCGCTAGGTGGACTTACCCGTCCAACCTTTCCATTGACAGCCGAATATAGGAACTCTGTGCGCCATCCAGTGACTCCTAGATCTTGCAAGTGCCAGCCTTTCATTTCCTGAGCATTAGGGACAGGATGGGCTTGAAGAGCTGGCAGACATCTGTGGCTTTGTTGTCATCTAATGAGAGCCATCACCCCCAGTGACTGTTGGGTCCATGTGTAGGTCAGATTTGGCTGCCATTCACACACCTAGGTCAGTTGCTTTGCTGATAACTTCCCATGTATGTGCTAAAAAGCGGCTTTGAGCAAGAAGTGTAAGGAGACAGAAAGGGCAATATGCAGGGCTGGCAGGGTGCCCACCACCCAGAAGCCAAGAAGTGTAGCAAGGCAAGGGATCGTTGGGAGATCCCAATTGATTGCTCTCTTGCACTGCTTTGGAAATGAGTTCACTAATGACAGCATGAACACGGCTTGTGCCTAACCATCCTTAACATGTGGCGCTGCACAGGGGACATGCTTCGGGCCTTCCACGCCGCCTTGCGGAACTCTCCTGTCAACACCAAGAACCAAGCTGTGAAGGTAACAGGGTCGGGCATCAGGCTCAGCTCTGCTGGGCCTGGGGACTGTGGGCTTGGCAGCCCCTCAGCTGGAGCGTGAGTTCCCTGGGGCTCTGGGCAGTGCCTAGTTCTCTGCATCAAGGAGTAGCTGCCAAAAGAGTGACTTGGCAGTAGACAGCACTGCCACAGAAGCCTCCTGGTGTCCACAGACATGGAGGCTCCTCCGCCTTCAAAGCTGTCAGTGTTCACAGTAAATGCTCCCCAAAGAGCCTTCTCTCCTTCCCCCAGGGCCTCCTGGGGTAAGAAGTTAGCCCAGCCCTTTGCAGATTAGCAAAACAGATAAAAATTAGCTTGCTGGGTGAGACTTCGCTGGGGCTGTGCCTCATAGGCTAGTAAATAAACTTAAGCTGCATAAGGACTTTTTAGAAAACGTGTTTATTGTGCATTAGGTGAAAGTGGACATCCTAAGTTTGCTTTTCCAATCAATAGTTCATAGACAAATGGGTTCTGACTTACATAAGGAGTTAAGTGCTTTTAAAAAGTCTCCCACCTGCGTACAATAGAGTGAGAGCATAAAGCTGCGCTCCCGCCCGCTCGCTGCACCACCACTAAGGTTGCCCAGCATTTGGTCTGGCCACAGGCTGTCCAGCTACCTGAAGCTTGACTTTGGCTTCGTGACAGAAGTGTCACATCGCGATGTAGCCAATGGCTGCACCTGCTCAGGTGGAGGGAAAGGTTGACCGGTGGAAGCTGCAGACAACTCAAACTAAGCGAAGGTCTTCTGACAAAGAGCCTGCAAAGTCTAAGGCTATTGCCCTCGGGAGCTGCGTTGCTTCTCCCCTGTAAGCCATGCCCCTGCCTCTCCAAAAGAAGTGGACCAATTTACGGGATCGTTTGAAATGTAAATAAAATTTTCATTCCCCGCCCCCACCCCCCCTTTTTTTAAAGTAATGGATGTAAATTAGAAATGAGATCAGGTTTCTGGCAGGTTCTGACCACTTGGCCGGTGGTCCTGTGCCTGCAATGGGAGATAGCTGGGCCTGGGCTGTGGCTCTGGGCCTCATTCCTTCTCTCTTGCCACCCTAGGAGCGAGCCCAGGGTGTGGTGCTGAAAGTGCTTACCAATTTTAAGAGCAGTGAAATCGAGCAGGCTGTGCAGTCCCTGGACAGAAATGGCATTGACTTGTTAATGAAGTACATTTATAAAGGGTTTGAGAAGCCCACAGAAAACAGCAGCGCAATGTTACTCCAGTGGCATGAAAAGGTACGTGAGCACATTGCCCCCCTACGCACCCTCCCCCACCCCCAACACATCCCAGGGTTCAAGCCCACGGGCCGGGTGTTTCAAAACAGGGCAATCCAATAGTCGTGTGAGGATGAGGGGCCATCCTGGGACAGCTAAGCACTTAGCTCCAACATCAGCCACTGCGTTCTTTGTAGTGGTTGATGCAGGGCAGGACAGGGTGCCTCAGCCAGGCGACTTTGCATGTTAGGAACAATGGGTGAGGCACAGGCTAGGAGTGCTGGTTGGCTGGGGCTTGGCCCTGACGGAAATCACTGCTGAGTGGTCCCAGGGACACAGACTTATCCTTCCAGCCGGAGACAGCAGTGGGTAAAGATGTCACAGGTACTTCATTCACCTGAAGCAGAAAACACTAGGTCGGTCTTCCCTTTGCGTGGGTCATGAAGAGGAGCAGGGCCCTTTGCCGAGCCCATCTCCTCCTTTGGGCCACTGTGCTCTGCCCACCCTCTGCTCATGCTACTCTGAGCTGTTGTCAGCTTGCGCCGCCATTTGAGCAGGCAAGCAGGACATGAACACAAAGTCTTTCTAAAGGGTGCAGGCCTGCCTACTTACAGCAGGGCCAGTGGCATTGGCATTGGGCTGTGATTGTGGCCTTTGGGGTCTGCTCAGCTTCCCATCTGGAGAAGCCCCTGGGCTTAGCAGGCGGTGGCTGTGGTGCTCAGGGGAGCTTAGCAGGTGTAGAGGCTCTAAGCCTCTATCTTCCTTTAAGGTGTCTTGGTGCCCAGACCTGTCTGGTATGCCTATCGAGAGCACCAGAAGGCAGCTTTCAGATAGGTGAGTGTGCATTGAGGAAGTGGGTAGGTAAGCACTGGCCTGTTGATTCCAAGGTCATCAGTCCAAACCCACCAGCCAGTCCAGGGGAGAAAGATGAAGCTGCCTATTCCCGTCAATACGCGCAGTCTCTGAAACCCTACAGAGCTTTCTACTCTGTTCTACTGGGTGGGAATTGGCTTGGGGTCAGTGTGCATGTACATGCTTGGGCTCTGCCTGCAGGCTGGCATGCTGTATTTCTTCAGAGGGCAGACCTGCAGGGCTCTGCCATGGGGGTTGCTCCCAGGACCCAAGCGACCAAACTGGCTCCACCACTAGGAACTCTCAGGGCCCTTTGGTCCCAGGAGCAAGCTGCCGCCTGACTGTCCTCACAGGAATCCCTTTTCTTTTCTGAGGGTCTGCGCTGGCACCCATGCAGGGAGTACATGGCCCCATCTCCCTGGACCCCTTCCTTGTGGCCAGGGCTCCGTGATGACACGTTTCCTTTTCCCCACAGGCATTAGCAGTAGGAGGACTGGGCTCCATTATAAGAGTTCTTACAGCAAGAAAGACTGTTTAAAACCAAGACTCGTGTCACCTGGAGAAGACCTTTGGACGCACAGGCTGGTGAAGAAGGGCTTGACCACGGACCGTCTTCTGAGGAACTCCAAGTGAGCTATTCAGGACCCGTGTCTGCTGGGATGGATTTTTTTTTTCAAGGTGGAGGGAGAAATTGTCCTACTGTTGGGTGAACCCTTTGCAGGATCTGATAGTCTTTGTCTACGAGTAACGCGGAAGGGACGTTTTCTGCCTGTACCAGAGTGGTAGCCAGCCATGTCAGGTGTGCTTGGGGAAACGGGGGCCATCCCAGGGTTGTGATAAAGGGAGCACGTGTTTCTGTGACGTGAGAAAGCCCGAGGGTCTGTACAGTCCTCCCGCCCTCCCCAGAAAGCAGCCTCTCTCGGGCTCATTGTAAAGTGCCTGCTGCATCAATAAAGCTCTTGGCTTATTAGTATCCACATCGCAGTGTGTTTTGTGTATGTTATGAATGCTCACGAGCGGTGGGCAGGAGAGGCCAATGGTCCTGGGGCCCCACAGGTGTCCGGGGTTAGACCTGCTGGGCAGCTCTGTGGAGCAAACATGGAAATCAGTGGGACCAGGCGGTGGGCTGTGGGGCTGCTGGCTGCCAGAGAGGGGTTTTGTGGAATCACTGTTTCTTACTCCTCTGATTCGTATTGTAATTTTGGAAGTCATTGAATAAAGTGCCAGATGTTTAAGAATTGATCCCCGTTTGTGTGACTGCATTTGGGAGCCCTTCCAGGTGGGCCTCAGGTTCATCTGGTCACAGGCCTGATGCCACTGTGCTGCAGAATGCCCTTGTCTTCACTACAATGACACCGTCTCTTTAAAAAACAAGCCAGAAATAGGTCGAAATCACAGTGCATGTGAGAAAGCATCCTTGGGCCCTGTAACTCTGACCAGGACAGCAAGTCCAAACTGCCGCGGGCACTCTGTTCTTCATCTGTATTCATGAAGTTCCTCTCGTTCACGAGGCCCTGGGAGCCAGGTGGATGAGGAAGGGACTCTCTGGTTCCCCCTCACCCCTACAGCTTCTCTGAAGGATTGACACCAGTTTTGGGAAGCAGGGCTGGCCTTCATTCAATTAACATGTATTGGTTTCCCACGCCTAATCCTGGGAGGTTTTTACCCGAGAAACATTCTCTAGCCCTTGAAGTTGGCCTTGAGTACAAGACACAATGTACTAAATTCAACCAGTTTAACAATATTGGCCCGCCAGACTATACCAAATCAAACACTCTTGTTGCATCTGGATTGCAAAGCTTTAATCAAAAAGTGTATTGCACCACAAATGAATTTTCTACAGTAGTTTTAGATAATACAACCCCCTAATTTACAGTATTGAGAGATCTAGAGCCAATGCTCATATAAAGGGCTATATATAGTGTATCACAGCAAGTTTTATATAGTAAAAGTGCATCAAATTACTTAGAATATTTATTCCACTTTCCCTCTTAGAGCTGAAGAAAATTCACCATGCAGGAGAAAAGCCAAATCAGTGAGCATCCCTAGGCAGCACAGACTTGGCAACAGGCACGGGTACACCTAATGGGGGGTGGAGAAGGGGGCAGCAGCTCCAGCGAGGGCCGGAGGAGCCTGCGAGAGTCCGAGCTGGCTTCCAGAGGAGTGTCGGAGCTGTTGGTGGCCAGCCTTGACCTATCAATACTTCTTGGGGATCAGCTCTCTCAAGACAGATGAAAAGATGGAAATCTTTTTAAAAAAGCAACAGCTTGTCAAAATTGCAAAACAGAAAGGATTCTTCTTTCATGTGCTCACCGGGTGAGTAGAAAACAGCATTCATTCTAAACAAGGGCCAGCAACTGCAAAGACGAGGCACCGCGGAGGTAGCAGCTAGAGTATGGTTGGTTTGGATGGCTGAGCCTTTGCTGGGACTGAAGAGATGCCCAGGGTCATGGAAACTTAGTTTAACTGTAAATCTTTTTCTATGCATCAAAAGAAATAACCCTGAAGAACTAAGCATAATTCGGAAACAACTCTCATTGTCAGGATTGAATAACTGATAGTAAATACAGGAGCTTCAGTTATTCCGTTTTTAATTCAACCCGTGAAAAGTATCAGACTAAAAATCAACAAATGGTTTGTCTTTAGCTTCCGTATGGTGGCATATCCAGGACAAGCAGGGTCTCTCTCTGGGAACAGCACACACACCTTTTCTAGCCGTCACTAGCAGTGCCATCTCAGCAAGCGGCTGGGGACCGCACTGAAGGGGGCTGCTGGACTCGGCATGGCTGCCTAGGGGACAGTAGGGAGAGCGAGGGTGGCTCCACGGACAAGCCCACTACTTCCAGTGTTTGGTTGTGGCTGGGGGAGGGCCAGCAGTGGCGTCTTTTGAATATGCCGAACTGTCTTTTAGCAGTAGAAAAAATGTGCTTAGCATTTGCTCAGTGTTTGTACCACACAGAATTAGGAGCAAAGCAAACAAAATACCACCACTTCTTCAGAGAGAAGCGGATGCCACAGAAAGCTAGTGATGCTACTCAGGGACAGGAATCCTAATTGTAGAAATCATGTCCTCTGGATGCTCGGATCTCCCTTTAAGAACGCCCGTTACATAGATTTTATAATACAGACATGTTCACAACAGTGAAGAACTTCAGCTATAAAAAATAGTTTAAAATGGTTTACCAGCAACCTATCCAAGACGGTACATTCATTAAAAAGGCAATTGAGTGTATTTGGTACTACCCTTACGATCTCTCGATTGCGAGCTTGCAGGTGCCAGAGGAAAGCTACAAGTTCATTATTCTGTGCTAGCCCCAGGTGCTGTCCAGCCACATACCTCTCAAGTTCTAGGTGGTTTCAGAAACAAGGTGGAGCAGTGTTTGCTGGAGAGGAATGGGGAAGATGCCTCTTCTCATTCATTTGAACCCACACGTTACCAGGGAAGAGGGCTTAAAGCACACCCCCCTGGGGAGTTGGAGGTGTGCAGCAGAAGCAGGTGGGTTTGGCCTGCCAGGCGCCACTCCCAGGAGCTGCCTCTTCCTTCAGCAACATCACATCAGGGTGCACTGGCTGACGGAGGCTGACAATTTGAGCTTTAGTGCAGATGGGTGCCGAGCTGGGATAGTGGCAGCACTGTGGCAATCTGGGTAGTGCTGGCGCCCTCTGATTTGGGGACCAGGAGGACAGCTCCTGCTCCCTCCTGAGGTTCATGTCAGTTTGCAGGGAAGTGGGCCTTATGTCTTGTAAACAATGTGTAGGTGCTTGTACAAAATACTGCAGATACGGTGATTAAAACCCACCCGACTGCTCTGTCAGCGTTCTTTTTCAAGAGACTGTGTCAAGCTGTGGAGCTTCATCTTTGGCAGGCGCCCTCTAGGACCATGGTATCCGAGGGTTGGAGATAGATGGCCGGATGCTGCCCTTGGGAGCTGGTTTGGATCCAAACCATGACATCTGTATTTGAAACAGCAAAGGGTCCTGAGCTGAGCATACATGGAAACAGCCACCCCTCCCCTCCTTGCCCCCACCTGCCATCCTCACTGCATCCTGACTGACCAGAAGCAGGGGGAAGAGGATAGTGTCTGTCTTGACAAAAACTTGCCAACACAAGCTGGAATTGTAGGTCATTTTCCCTTATTAACTATTTTTAATTACGTTGGTTTACACTTCTACTTTTAAAATATTTTCCCCTTTAAAAACATTGTTGTGTGTTGAGCAAGATTTGGGCCATCAACGCAAAGGGCTCTACCTGGGCCAGTGCTCAGCGATGGCCTCACTGACCATGGGCTGGGGCTGTTGGGTACGGCAGCCGGAGGCGGCCGCGGCAGACCCAAGGCCTACCTTATACTCCAGGGTTTCCTTCAGCATGTTCTCTTCCTCTGGCGAGAAGTTGAGCAACACCGACACGGCTTTTATAAGATGAAAGGCCTGAAATAAAGCAAGTTGTGCCGCCACGGGGTGGGGAGGAAGGCAAGGCTTGGGGGCTTTGGTTTTGCTCCTAGGGTGTGCAGTCCTGGTTAGCAGGGACTGGATGGGGTGAAGTCGACCACTGTGAGATGCTCTCTCCCCTCCCTCCTCACTGGGGACTTGGCTCTCTGCTTTCCGCTCTTCAGCGGGGTGCAGGAAAGCTGGGAGAATCAGGTCCCTAGACGCTGGCCTCGGCAGCCAGGTTGGAAGATGCATCTCTGCCAACAGCCCATTTCCCACGCTGGCCCCTCACTGCCCGCCGCAAAGTCAGCAGCTGAAGAACTGACTACATGTGCACATGGTGGTCCAATGGGGTGTGGGTGAGAAAAGAAGGGCGCGGCCTCGGTGGGACAGTACGCAGGGCAGGGCCTGGGCAGAGACTCAACACCCCAAATCAATGGACTTGAAAGCCCTTTACCTCGGATTCTCGGCAGGACATGAATTTCAGAACAACATGTTTCAGGTACTCAAAGTTGATTTCTCGAGCGTCAGTCAGGTCGGCAGTACTGGTGACAGACGGAGCCAGGCTTGCCATCTCGGGCCCAGGCTTCTCTCGGACCTCAAAAAGTTCATTATCGGGCCTGATTTTCTGAAAAATAAGATGGAAAGATGCTACACTGGCTAGGCATAACCATCATGCCATGGGTGGTTTACCTGGCTGGTCCACCTGCTGTTCCCATGCCACAATAGACACATCATAGGGCAAAAAGGGTCCCACTTGGGAAGGAAGCACCTACAGGTGGGTTGCTGGCTGGGAGGAGACAGCAAGGTCCCCTGCCATTTCCTCTACCCATGCTAAGGACACATCTCGCCAGGGCAGGGCACTGCTCAGCCAGGAAAAAGCCTGCTGATCATGCTGGGTAAGGGCAGCCACTATGGGACTGTACAATGCACAGAGCCACCCAAGAGGTAGGGACCATCCATTTTCCGACAACACAAGCACATGCCCAATATCATACACCATCATCTGAATTCCCAGGGACCCTTGCATTCACCTTGGGGGAAGGGCACTCTCAGGCAGGGAGGGACTCTAGGAGGGCCAGAGCACCCCAGGCCCTGGGCAGCAGAAGGGGCTGGGCAGCCGGGCCACTTCTGCGCAGGGACTCACCAGTTCCTTCTGCAGAGTCTTCTTGAGTTCCAGCATCCTCTGCTGCATCTGCTTTATGATCTGAGATGAACCCCACCAAAAGCTATTTTTTAGTGCACATTTCAGGAAGACACCCCCCCCCACCCCACCGCCTTTTGTTAGTAGTCTACCCTTGCCCTCCTGAGTCGGTGGGCAGCTTTCCTACCCAGGTTCCTGCACCTGCACGCTGTTTTCCTCATGTGATCCTGTGTTTTGCACGTCTAGTCTCTAGGCCCCACAAAGCCATGTAGGTTGTGAGAAACCCTTCCATGTAATCTATGAACGTCCCAGGGCTGCTCACCTTGGGCTCTCTCATCTGGACTGTGTCTAGACCCTGCCACCATGAACAGTCCAGCTGTAAGCACCCCGGTACCATACGCTCTCTCCTTCAGAATGATAACTGTGCTATGATCCTAAAGCAGACACTTCAGGTCAAAACATACGGTTCTCATCATCACCACTGTGTCTGGCATACCACGATCTACCCTGAGGGGTCGGTAACACCAGTGAGGTCCCCATGCCCTCGACAGACTCATCAACCAATTGCGATCACGAGGACGGCATGTGTCCAAGGGCAAAGTCCTTGGAGGGCCGTGGAGGCGGACGCTGGAAGGCAGGGCAGGCGTGGTGTTGAGGGGAGGGGTTGCAATGATAAGTGGAAACAAAATGTGCACGGAGTGTTGACTCTCACCTAATTTACAAGACAAAGTTTTAAAAAATGGATTTGCTGATGTCTGTGGGTTGTCAAAGAAAGGGTTGTGGCTGATGTTGGGTTTTGCAATTTCCTGAGATGGGAAAGAGTAGCGGGAGGAGAGCAGCACGGTGAGTGATGTTTCACTCACTTTGCATGTTTCACATCTGAGATGCCTGTAGACCTGTGGGGGTGGAGCATGCAGACCCAAGGCTCTAGCCTTCCTGGGAGTGGAGACAGGTATGTGGGAGGCAGCAGTGGGCGAGGTTCTGGGTAAGATCACCAAGGGAGTGCATGGGCCCAATTCGGGACTACAGAGGGCTGGGCCGGAGGGAAGGAGCTGAACCATGACCAGAGATGGAGAAGGAGCAGGGAAGAAGAGAACACAGAAGATGATGATCCTGTCTACCAACTGCCGCTGACTGGTCAAATTTGGAGGAAAAAATAAAATGTATTTTTGCATTTAGCAGTGCGGGCATCCCTGATGAGCTTGGCAGGTTTGTTTTCTGTGCAGCAGTAGGGGAAAAAGCCTGGTGGACTAGATTAAACAGAGAATAAGTTGCTGGGGAGGCGAGCTGAGAGACAGCAGTAGTGAGAGAGAGAGAGACTGAGGCTGAGGGCCTCTGTATGGTGACTTACACTACAGCACACTCCTAAATGAATGAATGACCCAGGAGAGAGAGAAAAAGGAAGAGGGAGGCCAGGGAGAGAGCAGGAGCAGCAGGGGATGAGGCAGCAGTAGAGGTTGTGCAGTGAGTTTGCCCCAGAACCAGGAAGGCAAGCAAGGGCTCCCGGTCCATGGGTGCTGGGTAGGTGAACTATAATGCAAAGAGACTGGTGGAAGAGGGAGAGGCTGGAAAACAGTACAATCGCCAAGGAAAGCAGCCTGGCACTTCCTCAACTAACTGGGACTAGAAATCCTGGATGACCTGCCATCCCACTACCACTACTCGGCGGCAAGTGCCTGAGAGAAACACGCACAGGACCACAAGCAGGTTCGTGTGCACCCATGCCCACTGCAGCACTCCTCACAGTAGCAGGGAGACAGACCCTAAATGCCTATTGGTGGGAGAATTGACCAAGACACACACACACACACACACACACACACACACACACACACACACACACACGATGGAATACTACGAATCACTGAAGAATACTGACAAATCTGTAAAACACCTCATGACAACAGAACAGCAAGAGGAGCAGAGCAACGAAGTCCTGGGGGAAAACCAAAAATAGAATTTGGGACCAGGGCGTGCCACCCCATCAGACTCAACCAGAAAACACTCCTAAAGGTCAACAAACAGACCTTGAACTATTTACAAGCTTTTATTTTTTTGGTCATTGGTTTTTGTTGTTGTTTTGTTGCTTTATTTTGCTCTGTCTTGTTTTTTTGTGCATATTATTATCTCTGCAGGTCTATCTAGATAAGATAGGCAGGATAAACAACTGGAGGAGAAAACAACAGGACCTACAGACGGTTCTGTGGAGACATGGGAAGGGGGAGGTGGGGGGAAAGGAAGTGGTGTTAACAAACCCAGGGACAAGGGAATAACAAGTGATCCAAAATCGGTGGTGAGGACGGTGTGGGAGGCCTGGTAGGGATTGATCAAGGGTAATGTAACCGAGAGGAATTACTGAAACCCAAATGAAGGCTGAGCATGAAAGTGGGACAAGAGGAATGTCAAAGGAAATAGATGAAAGAACTAGGAGGCAAAGGGCATTTGTAGAGGTCTAAGTACAGGTATGTACATATGTAAATATATTTATATATGATGATGGGGAAATAGATCTATGTGCATATGTTTATAGGTTTAGTATTAAGGTAGCAGATGGACCTTAGGCCTCCCTCGATGCAAGAGCACTTTGTTCTATTAAACTGGCATTACATGATGCACACCTTCCCAACACGATCACTGAAATCAAAGTGGGTAGAGAAATGAATGTACAAATGCGCTTTACACAATTGATGTGTGTATGGATTGGGATAAGAGTTGTACGAGCCCCTAATAAAATAATAAAATGATTAAAAAAAGAGTTGTACGAGCCCCTAATAAACTGATTTTTAAAAATGGAAAAAAAAATGTTTTGAAAATGATGATGACAACAAATGTACAAATTGTACACAATGTATGTATGTATGTATGTATTGTGATAAGAGCTATATGAGCCACCAATAAAATGATTTTTTTAGAAAAAGGAAAAAAAAAAAAAAGAAAACAAAGTGGGTACATAAGCAAATGTGGTGAAAAAGCTGATGCCCAGCTATCAAAAGATATAGTATCTGGGGTTTTAAAGGCTTGAAGATAAACAAGTGGTCATCAAGCTGAGAAGCAACAAAGCTCACATAGAAGAAGCACACCACCCTGTGTGATCACGAGGTGTCAATGGGATCAGGTATCAGGCATCAAAGAACAAAACATTTTATCATTGTGAATGAGGGGGAGTACGGAGTGGGGACCCAAAGCCCATCTGTAGGCAACTGGACATCTCCTTACAGAAGGGTCACGGGGAGGAGACGAGCCAGTCACAGTGCAGTGTAGCAACGATGAAACATACAACTTTCCTCTAGTTCTTAAATGCTTCCTCCACCCCGCCCCCCCATCGCCCCCACTATCATATTCTCAATTCTGCCTTACAAATCTGGCTAGACCACAGTATGTACACTGGTACAGATAGGAAGTGGAAACACAGGGGATCCAGGACAGATGATCCCTTTGGGACCAGTGGTGAGAGAGGCGATACCGGGAGGGTGGGGTGAAAAGGGGTAGCTGATTACAAGGATCTACATATAACCTCCTCCCTGGGGGACAGACAACAGAAAAGTGAGTGAAGGGAGACGTAGACAGTGTAAGATATGACAAAATACCAATTTATAACTTATCAAGGCTTCATGAGGGAGGGAGTAGCGGGGAGGGAGGGAGAAAAATGAGGAGCTGATGCCAGGGGCTTAGGTGGAGAGCAAATGTTATGAGAATGATGAAGGCAATGAATGTACAAATGTGCTTTACACAATTAATGTACATATGGATTGTGATAAGAGTTGTATGAGTCCCTAATAAAATGATTTTTTTTTAAAAAGGGAGGGAGGGGGGAAGAGAGCAAGTCATTGGGAGGATGAATTAAATTGCTGAATGCAAACATGATGATCTGATCTGTAAACCTCACCTCATTCACAAGAAAAATTCAAGAAAAACACGAGGGGGAAGAGGGGCAATTGGAGAGGAGGAGGGAAGAGAAAGCAGAAGTGCAGCTGGGATGGGGGAGTGGTGTGTCATGCCTGTCTGACTCCACAGCCACAGGGGTAGAGCAAAGATAGCAGGGCTGAGTCTGGGTTTCACCAGCACTTGCCCCGGAGCAATGTTGGAGAGGCCGAGCTCTGAAGATGTGGAGAGGCAGTGGCCATGACAATGGCCTGTGGAACCCACTGGTGTCAGGAGGGGAGCAAAAGGGCCAGGTCTGAGAAGATAGAGGAGGAACTACTGGCTGGTCATGGCGCACAGCTTACTTTACATTCAAAAGCCGTGAACTGAGGGCCAGTGTTCAGAGATGCCGCTGCAGTGGGAAAGCTGGGACAGGCCAGGCAGTTCCCACCTAGGTCAGGTTGGGGCTCCTGATGGGACCCTGAGGGCTCAGGGCTGCTGACTGCGCCCTGACACCTGTCCCTGAGCTGGCCACAGTGTGGCTACTCTGGCGCACTTGTCTATGTACATTTGCTTTCTCCTAATAAGAGGGTAAAGGAGGGTAAGAGCATGAAAGAGAAAGGATGGATACGAACTCTTTTTCTTTTTTTAAAAAAGGAAAATCTTTCAGATCTTTAAAAGATCTCAGAGCATTATATGCACACTTAATTCAGGAACAGATTTTCAAGCCAGCACACTATACTGTGCTCCCCAAATCAGCACCACCTGAGCCCCTGCCTCAGGGGTGCAGAGAGCTGGCGGCTGCCCAGACTTACAACACTTATTCACCCCTCCTACCTGACCTCAGGCTGCTTACAAACGCCTTCATGTCATCCCACACATAGCAACGCAGATTGGGGTGGGGAGGGTTCGAAGGATGGAGGACAGGAAAAGAAGACCATACAGGAGGGAATTAAGACAATAAAAAGCAGGAAGAAGTCCTTTTGATAAAAGGGGTGACCTCTCCCTTGGGGGACCCAGAAAGGTGCCGGGCAGGGAGGTGGAGATGAAACAGGCAGGCGATGAACTTGCTCACCTTGTTTTTTTCGGTAAGTTGTTGCTCCAAGCCCTGTTTCTCCTTCTGTAGTTGCCCTAGATCCATGGTCCCCACCTTGCCATTTGGGGTTCCCTCTGCAGCGGAAAACTGGTACTTGCGGTCCTTCCTGGCTTTCAGGGTTACCTGCAAGGTGGTGGCAGAGTCATGCCAGGTAATGCCCAAGATAAGCCATAAGCCTATGGGGAAGAGGAGCCAGCCTCACTCCAGACTTATGGATTGGTGCGCCAGTGGGCAGTTAGTCAGAAACCAGGTGGAAACGACAGAGAAGGTTCTGTGAGGTGTCTCCCAGAGGAAAATGGGCTTTTCCAGGCAGCACGTGACCACTAATATACACAGCCACCCACCATAGGCTCCTAATCAGGTGACCCATCCCTCCTTTAAAGGAAAGCTGAAGGCCTGGGGGGGGGGGGGGGGGCCCAAGAGGGGGGGGGGGGGGGGGGGGGGGGGGGCGAGCACACGACACATGATGCATGACACTTACGTGAGACTCGCTGACTGCGAGTGCCAGTCCCTGCTCCTCAACAGGCTCCTCGGCCCTCAGGTTCCTCAAAGCCTCCAGCTCGCTCTGCAGCTGGCGCATCTGCAGCAGGGCAGAGTCATGACCTAGGCCAGGCAGAGGGCAGGGGTGCACAGTGAGCTGACCTCTCACGGCCTGGGCCAGAAGCAGTGCACATGCTCAGCTGGGGTCGGCTGCTCACCTTGCTTCAGCTGAACAATCTCCTGCTCCTTCTGAAGAATCACTTCTGTTTTCTCCTGCAGACGCTGTTCCTGCACCTCGTTGAGTGCTGTCAGATTGGCAGCCTGGGGGAGAGAAAAAGAGATGTGAAGGAGGGTTAGCAGTGCTAACTCCATCTTCCCACGTTCCCCAAGAGTTTTGAACGCCTCCCTTAGGTCTAGAACATACCCAAGCTAGCCTCTGTCCTACAGACACAGATACATTAATTCTCCTTGGCAGGGGCAGCGAATGCTTCTCTCTGCTCCTCTGTCCTGCAGTGTGCTAATCCCAGCCACGGCCATCCTGCCCTCCAACAAGCTGTATACCCGCAGCTCTCATGTCCTGAGCGCCTGCGTCAAGCCTCGCCCAAGGGGGGGCATTTGACATGCATTTGATCATTATGAAACTTCGAGAGCTGTGATTATGCTAGATTCCTTCTCGGAAGTGACTCTGAGGACTTGCAAAAGGTCGGAGAGGCAGTGACCTGGAGGATCTGGGGCCTGAGGTGGAATCTACCTTCTCAGGGAGCCCCCACACTTCCTGCTGATAGATATGTCAGCCTACAGTGTCTGCGCAGCCTTGCTGTGGCACCGGGGCCTGGGGCTAGCAGTGGAGTACCTCTCAGCTAAAACCTGGAAGGGATGGGCATTTTTCCAGGTGATGTTTCTTTCTAAGAATAACTGGCCATCGGAATCAGAGGAGGGCATCCTCTGGAAGGGTATTTGTTGCTTCTACCTCCTGGACACCACAGGAACCACTCTGCCCACGCCAACCTGGCCGTCTGGAACTTCTCTGCCACCCCTAGAAGCCCTGCCCGAGCCCTACCTGCTGCTGGAGCTCTTCCCTTCCTTTCCGCACCTCCTCCAGAGCTTGAGCCATTGCCACGCTGACAATTTCTCGTTGGCTCCATTCTTCCTACAATCCAGAAAACAGGGAGTTGGGGGGGGGGGAGACCATGGACCTGAAACGAGTTCACATCTTCTTAGCTGCACATGTCCCCTGCAGTTCCCACAGAGGGAACACTGCCTTGCATGATCAAGCACACATTCTTCCTGCTTCTGAAGCTTCCCAGGCTGTCCTTCTGCTGCAAGGCCTCCGGTAGTCCCCTGGCAACTGTCTCTGTGGACAACCTGAGCTCTCTGGGAGCAGGCACAGCACTGAGGTTCCTTTGTCCCATGAGCACAGCGCCTAGTCTTAGACCAAGCCTGCAGGAGTTGGGCCAGGAATTGAAGCGCCAGATCAAGAGTGCATTCTTTACCCAGGACAAGTACCAAGGGTCAGGAGAGGAAGAGGACTGGAAGTAGGACACATGGACTCATGTTGAGCAGAAAATGTGTCTGAACTGTGCAATGTTAAACTGATGATGTGTTCTGTAAGCCTTCACCTAATGCACAAAAAGCTAAAAGCCAAAACAAAACAAAAACTATACAGCTGCCTCGTAGCATATTGAAATTGGACCCCAAGTACATAACACTGGAGAAAGCATAACAAACGAACAGAAGAGCTCGTCTAATGAAATCAATAAAGAACAAGAAAAAAGACTAGAAGCAATAAGAAATAATTACTGAATGCTTAACAAGGAAAAATGCCACGGGCTCATCGACATTACCACATAGGAGAGAAACTTGGGGATCTGAGAGGCTTCGTAATTTTCCCAAGGTCTTGGAGCTAGAAAGTAGCACAGGCAGATTCAAGTATCTCTGAGCGCGAGCCAAAGCACCTGACTACTAGGTTCTTCCACCACGAACAGGTAGAAGTCCCGCCCTGGCCTTCTCCAGAGCACAGGGAATATGCCCCCAAGGCAACATACACCCTCGGCCTCTTCCCTGATGCTACTGTCCCTGTATGGCCAATCCATCCCCTACACTATGGCTTTTGAGATATCTGAATACTGCTCAGGGGGAGGTCTTGGTGAAACTGTGAGGTGGGTGTCCACTCAGAGTCTCTCGGCTCTTTTTGGAGCTAAGAGTTATCATTTCTGCTTCTTATCCACATCCCACAACTCTCCGAGATTCTGGCAGGGCTGCCATTCAAGATATTCCACCAATGGCTACAGGGATAAGCATGGGCTTTAGGCCTGGCTAATCCGAGTACTCTATCCTCTTGGCCAAAACAACCTGTCCCCAAAGTAGGGCTTTGGTCACTGTGGCAGTTACATAATCTCCTGTCAACTTGAGCAAAGGGATGGAGTCTCGTCCGTCAATCAGGTCGCAGCTTGATGACCTCATTTGGAGATAAATAGCTCATTGGAGGCCAGACCCACTCTCTCTGCCTTCCCTTTCCTGCTGTTGGGGCACTCAGAGAGCTGGAGAAGACACGTGGAAACCTGCGCCAGCAATGAGATGCTTCCACTGCCACTGGAGCCACAAGACCTTCTAGCCTGTAATCTTCCAGCATGCGGCATCATTGCATGTGATGTGTGAGTCTAAAGAGGAATTTATGGACCAGTATCAGACATATGGGCTACCATAGGACTTATGGACTTGATCTGGACTGGGCTGGGATGTTTTCTCAATATACAATTACTCTTTTACATAAAGCTCTTTCTTATACACATATGCGTGTCTATGAACTTGTTTCTCTAGTCCACCTAGACTAACATAGTCACCAAGGTCACCAAAATTGACCAAGTGGAAACTTCCTTTACAACAGAACCCTTTTCATGTGGCAAAGCTGAAGGGACGGATCTCTCTCTCTGTGGAGTCACGAAGCTGGGAGGTTGCCTGCTTGAGCTGCTGTGGCAATGTCCCCAAATCTGGAGGAAGCAGTGTCGAGGGGAGGGGAGGCTGAAGAGACAAGCGTTGGGCTGATGCAGAAACACAGAGGACCTGTAGGGGACATCCTAGCTTCAGCCCAACACGTTTCATGAGCTACCCAATTCCTCTTATGAAACCTCCTTTCTAGTGAGCAGCACAGCTGGGTTAACGGAGGGAGACAGCAGCCTGTGACAAGCAGTATCTGAGGTCTACCCTGGAATGGTTGAGAGTTGTCCTTATTTATGGGAGCATGCCTGCCTCCCCCTCACTGCCCCCCAGAAGACATTTGGTGCCAGAACACAAAAGGCTGAGGATGAGACCTTGAAATATCCCAGACCAGTGGTTCTCAAGCTTCCTAATGCCACGACCCTTTCATACAGTTCCTCATGCTGTGGTGATCCCCCGCAAGAATAAAATTATTTTCGTTGCTACTTCATAACTATAATTTTGCTACTGTTATAAATCGGGTGACCCCTGTGAAAGGGTTGTTCGAATCCCCAAGGGGGTCGTGACCCACAGGTTGAGAACTGCTGTCCTAGACCATACGTTCCCAAGCTTATGTGGCCTACCACCCCTATTCAGAAAAAAAATTATGCAGTATTTCCTCGGCAATTACAAACGTATGTGTTTATATGCCAGGCCTTCTGCCTTCTCACGCTTTTCTGTGAGAAGACACTTATGACTGCTGGATGGCTAGAGACAGGGGGCCTGCCATGAGCTGGAGGACAGGAAGGCAGGCCAAGACAGAAGGGAGGCAGAGGCTCAAACCACCTTCCTGCTGGGGACCGGCGCCTGGCACTTTTCGTCCATGCTGTGTTAACCCTCAAAGTGTTTTCTGGAGGTCAAGCATGGTCCCTTTGAGTTTGGAGAAAGGAAAGGAGATTCCCTGCAGATCACCAGCTAGTGGGGACAAGTGCTGTTGCCACAGATGCGCATCAGAGCCAGGTCTGTGGGCTCCAAAGTCTCCGGGCACAGCTCAGGTTTGCAGCAGCACACACTATGGGCCGCACCACATAAGAGCCACCAGGCTCCCACAGGCAGCAGTCCTGGCATCTGGGAGCCATTTCCTGATTGAGGCTCAGAACAAATACAGAGATAACAGCAATTCTAAGTATGTGTGTAGATAATAACAGTTCTTCTTCTAAATGCAGGGAATAAAGATAGAAATAAAGGGAGGAATGGACAAATCTCCATTATTGTAATTGGAGACTGAGTACTACTATTTCAGTAATTGATAGAACAAGTAGACGAAAAAGTCAGAAAATAGATTTGGACAGTACTACCAAGAAAGACCACTGGTTGGCCACATCCCTCAGAGTACCTGACTAAATAATATTAAACTAGAAATCCCCTCTAGATTTAGGAATTAACCTCATTTCTAAATGGCTGCGGGCTGGTTTTGGACACCCACCCCTTTCTAGTTGGCTGTGTGATGTCCGGGTCTTCGGCTGGCTCGATACTAATCTCTGCCACCAGGGGGTGCTCAGGGAAATTGGAAGGCAGGAAGCCAAACCCATTGCCTTCCAGTGGATTCCGATTCCTGAATGGAGCAGAACTGCTCCAAGGGGATCCCAACGCTATCATCTTGATGGAAGCAGGCTGCCACATCTTTCTCCCATGGAGTGGCTAGTGGGTTCAAACCAACAAACGTTCAGCTAGCAGCTACGTGCTTTAACCGCTGTGCCACCAGGGCTCCAGGGGAAGGCAAAAGGAGGCAGATGCAGACGTGCTCCTTCCTGTCTGCTTCCTGTTTTGGTGAGCACTCCAGCAAAGCTTCCTCATCCACCGGACAGCAGCAACTTCTCCAGAAGCAGCAGCTGCATCTACTTCTCAGTTCCCGGCGCTGGGCAGCAGAGCGCAGCCAGCGCACCCTCCCCTAGAACATAACCCAACACCCAAACTGTGCAGTGCCCCTTCCTCAGGGCTCCCGGGTTGAGTAACGTCAGCCTCTGTACCTCCTTCCCCGGGCCCTACAGCTAGCAATGGTGTTCTACAGTTGTCGCTGCCTCCCCTGACCTCTGACTGGTTGGGCACCTGGTTAAAAATGCTATTTTGGTTTCAAATACTCTATATTCTCCCAATTCAGGTAACTAATAAGGTTTCTATTTTTTGGACTAGACTGTGAATGACATATTGAGTCAAAGAAGAAACCATGGGAAATTTGAAAGTATTTTGAAGTGATTCATAATAAAACACAATCTAAAATATGAGAGAAGCAAAGTAATGCTTAAGGAAATTCTACAGCTAAATGTCTATATTAGAAATGAAGGGGTGACCAGCCTGCATGATCACAAGGTGCCAAAGGGATCAATTACTGGTATTGAAGAACAAAAAATCATATCATTGAGTGCTCACCTCCCCATACAATCGCTGAATGGGTGCATAAGCAAACGTGAAGAAAGCTAATGATGCCTGGCTATCAAAAGAAACAGCGTCTGGGGTCTTAAAGGCTTGAAGCTAAACAAGCGGTCATCTAACTCAGAAGCAACAAAGCCCACATGGAAGAAGCACAACAGTCTGTGATCAAGAGGTGTCAAAGGGATCAGGTATCAGGCATCAAAGAACAAAAAAAATTGCATCATTGTGAATGAAGGGGAGTGCGGAGTAGAGACCCAAAGCCCATCTGTAGGCAATTGGACACTCCCTTATAGAAGGGTCACGGGGAGGAGACAAGCCAGTCAGGGTGCAATATAGCAACAATGAAACATACAACTTTCCTCTAGTTCCTAAATGCTTCCCACCCCCCCCACCCCCCACTATCATGATCCCAATTCTACCTTACAAATCTG
>NW_022103929.1:398257-434478 GCF_000313985.2 Echinops telfairi | reverse complement strand
GGAAAATGAGGAGCTGATGGCAGGGGCCTAAGTGGAGAGTAAATGTTTTGAGAATGATGAGGGCAATGAATGCACAAATGTGCTTTACACAATTGATGCATATATAGATTGTGATAAGAGTTGTATGAACCCCCAATAAAATGATTAAAAAAAACAACTCACACACAAAAAGAATATGTTGTACAATTGAATATGGTGACAATCGCACAATTCTTCTTGATATAATTGAATTATTGAATTGCATGACATGTGGATGAGATGCTAATAAAACTTTTAAAAAAAAAGAAAAAAGAAATGAAGGTGTGAAAGCAATGATTGAAACATAGTTTTAATAAGCTAGACAAAGAGAAGCAAATTCAACCTAAAGGGAGTAGAAGTTTAAATAGAAATCAATAAAACAGAAAATCAAAGACAAAAGTAGGCACTGTAACAGCACGGAGATGTTCACTGCATGTGCTGTTTCACTGTCCAACAGGAACCAACCGGGCCCCATCACCGCCCTCAGAGGTAGGACTGGAGTCCTCGCTTTCAGAGACGGGCACACTGTATCTCAGAGGGTAGGGTCTTGCCCATGGTCACAGAGCTGGCATGGGACCATGATGACATCTCTAGCTAGGGCTAGCCCTTCCCACTCTCACCTCAAGGACTCTCCCTTCCTCTCTACACCATCAACTCCACATGCAGTTTTCCACAGCTTCACTGACACCTGTGTTTTCCTTATTATTACTTTTTTTTGATCATAGCCATCCAACTTGGGGTGCAGTGGTATCTCATTGCGGTTTCATTTAGAATTACTCCTGATATTCCACCTCAACCCTCTTCACCCCAGTGAATGGCATCACAATTCATTCAGCGGCCCCAGTGGTTCCCAGCCCCCAGAGGGACACAGGCAATGTCCCAGAACATTTTTGGTTGTTGCCATTGGGGTTGCTAGTGACATCTAGTGGGCAGAAGTCAAGTTACAGCTAACCATTCTTTGATTTGTTCCTTCTCAGATCCCTAGACCTAGAATGGTGCCCAGTACGGACAATGCAGCATGATGGCACCCAGGGACCACCATCTGGAGCCCACAAGACCTTTGTATCATTACCGCACAGTCCCGAGCTGGACAAGTACAAACATGATCCACCATGCAGGGGCTGCAAAGAAAGGGGCAGGGCAGACTGGAGGCCTATAGGAATGGGCAGAATCACCCTCCTCTCCAGCGTCCGAGGTGAGTTCTCAGAAGGAGGAAGGGCAGCAACTGAAGCAGCAGGCTGTTATTTCATTTCTGTACATGGTCCCTGATACAGACCGACAACGGCTCTCATGACCTTCCACAGGCGGACAGGCAGCCCCACAGGAAGGGCTGGGCATCCGCACTGGAGTCGAAAGAGCGTGGCCTTGTGAGTTGGGCAGTCCGTTTGACCTCTCACTGGCTATGCAAATTTGAACAAATGGTATACCCTCAGAATTTTAATGACACTGATTGTAAAATGTTCTGAGCCATAGCGAGTACTTGACATTGAACATCTCTAGCAAATGCCTGGAAGCACTACCTAACATGTAGCAGTTCCCCTCCACAGATGCAGGCGATGAAGACAGGTGTGGCCACTTGTAGGCAAGCATTTCAGTTAGACAAATACCTTCAGCTTCTGTAGTTCCAGCTGGTGATGCTGTAAAGAACGTTCACATTCATCCCTACTTTGGGAAAGGGCTCTATTTTCTTGCTGCAGTGCTCTCTGCAAATTTGGAAGAACATACACAGGTATAAATAAAAGTCCTAAGTACCATATTTCTGCTGGCCATAATCCGATCTCTGAATTTCTACTTTTGAAATGCTTTTTATTTATTTTTTGGTCACTGCAGGAGTAAGATGAAAATGGAGTTGGGGTCTGAGAGAACCACTTGACAAATTCCTCATCAGGAGAAACAGTCTTATAACTGTTGGAGAGCGAAGGGAGATGACCAGAGGCAAGAACGAGAGGGGAGAAACCATTAGGGAGAAAAAGCAAACTTCAGACAGGATGCAGCTGAGGAAGTCCCTGGGGGAGGTGGGGTGTCTAAAGAAACCCACATGTTCAAACAGAAGCAGCCTTTACAAAAAACAAACAAACCATCATTGAGCCTCCTGAGGAGGTATCTAACTGGATAGATAAAAACAGCTCTGTAAACTCTCTAAACTTCCTGGTTCAGAGAGGAAGCTACTCTTCCCTGGCAAACCCAGCTCTGCTCAAACCGAGGGCTCCTGTGCTTGGCCCCTCCTGGTTCTTCACTCACCGTCTTGTGCTCTGTGGCAGTCTCGGCAGCCCCCCGAGCACCCTCCAAAGCTGCAATCTGGGCTTCCAAGGTGTAGACACGCTCAGTGCACTGCTGCTGCACAGTGAGAGCCTGCTGCTGTGCACATCGGATCTCCTCGTTTGCGCTGGACTGCAGGAATACCGGGGACAACTGTTCACGGAGATACTGGTGTTCAGAGGGAGGCTTCCTTTGCTCCTAGGTGACCCCAAGTTGGATGTCTAATTGAAGCAACACTTCTCTGAATGTTGCTGAGATCCCTATCTGCAAGCTCTGCCTGTCGCTCTGGGCCACGGCCTACCCAGCAAGTGGAGACTGGGACTGCTCTTGGTGCCATGTCCCTCATCCTCAGGGTGACTAGGGGCCCTCTTGTCCTGGGCACCATCCCTTCACCTCATTCAGGTGTTGCCGTCTATGCTGAAGCTTCTCCTTGGAAAGGCAATGTAACACACAGATAAAGAAGAAGGGCTCTGACACAGAAACCTGTGGGTGCAGTTACTGGCTTTAAAACCACGGCCAAATGAGCCTGTTTCTCTGAGCCTACTCCTTGAGAATGAGGTTAACAGTGGATACCTGTGATGTCAGCGGTAAAGATGAAATGGAAGCATGCGCAAAGCACTTAGTATAGTGAAAGCCAGCAATACATGGTACTTGTGTTTATTTCTCCAGCTGGTAACTGGCTAAGCCCTTGACATTCTCTTCCCAGCACCTAGACTATGCCCCAAATCGTTGGTTTGACTCATGAGTTACCTCCTCTAATAACCCCAAAACTGGACTGAGCCCAAAGGTGGGAGACAGTTATCACTCCAACTCTCTGGGTAACTCAGACCTTCAGTGGGACATCACTTCCTTTGTCTACTGCTGCCCACCTGCGTCTATATAGCACCCAAGTCAGGCTCAGGTCCTGGTTCTGGAGTGAGTTGGACATCTACGAGGGAAGGCATCAAGGTCCTGAAACACAGGGGCTACAGGAAGCACTTACAAGCGCCTGGATCTGAGCCTCCTGCGAAGCGATGATGCCCCTGCTCTGCTTCAGCTCCTCTTCAGAGGCCTGCACAGCCTGCTCCAGTTCTTTCACCTGCAAGGAAGCAGAGACACTCTTTCTGTCCCAAAGCCGAAGAGTAGGAACAAAAGACTGAAATGATCAAATCAATTCAAATCATGAATGTTATGTTACAAAAATGAAAATGAAATTCAGATACTTCTAAGCTTACTAACCTAAAACACTAGCACCCTATTGTGTTCCCTTCCAATCATCTTTCTGTGTGTTTTTAAGAAAAGTATGTACAATTTAAATAAAACTATATAAACATTTTGTATTTTGTCCTCAAATTTCAGCTATGCTTCAATATAGTCTGTACATTAAAAAAAATTTTTTTACACAGTGCGGGGGATCTATAGTTTATTTCTTCAAAAGAAGTCTTGCTCACTTTGGCTCCTCATCAGGAAAGACCAGTCTATAGACAAGTCCATCCTGCTTGGTACCGTCGATAAACAGTCAGTCGAATGAAGGAAACCCTCAGGACTGACCCAGAGCCCCCTTTGCCCTGTTGTCCACAAACAGGTGGACACAAGGGCAGCAACTACAAACACCTGAGATTGCAACGAGAACATGTGAAGATAAAAGATGCCACAGAGAAGAATGGTGTAGCTGTAAAGGAACAAACCTTCAACTGATTCTGGACCTACCAATAGTAATCCTGGCTGCAAAGAGGACGAGACTAAAGTAACACCCTGTAAAATCCCACTGCTGCCAAGTCGACTCTGAGTGATGAGGGAGGGCCTTGCCCGGTGGGGTTTCTAAGGCAGTGGAGCTTCACGGCGAAAGACAGCCCCGTTTTCCCCAGGGCGCGGCTGGTGGGTCTAACAGCAAAGCCTTTCTAGTAGGAGCCCACCACTTGACTCCTGGTTCCACCAAGCTCCTGAAATAATACTCTGTTGAAAGAAAACTTAAAAGCGAAACAACTGAACATGAAATCTTATCCCCCGTTAGTCACTGCGAAGGTACATAAGATATAGAAGGTTTACCACAGAAAGTTCTTATTTTGAGTAAGAATTCAAGTCACCAGGAAAACAGATCCAGGGGATGCAAAGAACATGGGAAAGAAGACTGATTCAATAGCTGATGAAAGTTATTCTTGTCAATTAAAAACAGAGAGAAAAGGACAAAATAAGTAATTTCCACAAATGAGCACCATGCATGTCACCTATCATAAGTGAAATCCTAGCCCTGACCAGGGGGGAGAAGAGAAGTGACATCCAAGTTTTAAAAAGGTCTAAGAACTCCCTAGTGGTCAACACACATGAATGAATACAGGGGCGCATCTCTCAGGATAAAGGCAAGCACCGTTAAAATAAAGCAGAATGTATAACTTCTGAAGGAGAAGAAAAGTCCATCCGAGGAAATGGAAACAAACAGCACAATAAATTGCAATAGAAAATGTGAAATCAAATGGCAGAAAGTCCTATAAAACAGTAATTACAATAAATACAATGTAAATGCATATGACAAAGATTCTCAGATTGGTTTTAAAAAATCAAGACACAACAACCTGCTAATAGAATACACTTACGGAAACAACTAACTTCAAAAGGCTGAATATGAAAGAATGAGAAAAGAAATACCCCATAACTATAAACCGAATAAAATGCCACAAGAGACAGAGACATTATGTATCGGTAAAAGGAACAAAAAGATTAAAAACATTATGCGCAAATATTTAAAAAATAGACCGCCTCAAAAAACAATAAAACTACATTATTAGGTGAGGAGAGAGGTCCAAACATCTGAAGTCACATCAAACAGAGGGCTATGCTACCACAGGGCTAACAGCATGGCCAGCGCAGGCTTGTGTAGCTCAATTGCAGGAATTCTGGGAATCTTGAGCTGACAAAAAAAAACTCCACCCTGGTCCCAAGTTGGGATTTGGTACCAGTGGAGGACAGCTGTGTCCTCTTGTCTATATAATCCCACAAGCCTTGGCTGGCTGGGGCTTGCAGCACCACGGGATCCTCCCAGTTAGATGAATTCCATTTTTTCAGCCCAATAAAAGAAGACCAAGGTGTGTCTGGTATTAGGAATCCAGGGCTGTGGAGCCTCACTCTCCGCCTCCTGCTGCCTGAAGTCGAGTTGCCTGGAGATACCCAGGCTAGTCTTGCTGTCCTCTCCATGTCTCTGGGCTGTGCAGAAGAAAAGACCTTTCACCACTGAGACTGAAAACTGGAGAGAAGACAGAAAATTGCTACAGTATCCCTAAACTCTGGTTACCAGACTGCTTTTTACTGGGTTTCACTCTACATCAAGTCAGAGACTAAACTGCAGTTAGAGATGAATAAAGCAAAGAACAGAGTTGGATATTTAAAATATACACCCTTCAAATGGGTGGCTCAAACAGACAAAACACTAATACTGAACACATGGAAAATGAAGTTAATCAGCGAAAGATAGTTCAGATATTGACACACATAATACACTTTCTACTTTTGTGTGCACGGTCTATAAAAGTAGACCATGCATCAGTTCATAAAAGACAGCAAGAACGGATGTCATTCACACCATGTTCTCTAACTCAAATAAAACAAGGAATTAATAGAATAGCAAGCAGTAGGTCCATGGCTGGTTCTCATATTATTCTTTATTTTTTGTACATGAACTTTTTCATAAAAAGAGGCTCAAAATAGTCTATATTTGGAAATCAAGTAACTTAGTGAAAAATAACCTTTGAATTAAAAATAAATCAGAAAAGATAGTAAGAAATAGTTACAACTGAATTAGAACGAAAGCAACTAGATATCAAAATTTATAGGAAACCAATAAAATAGTATTTAGTGAAAAGAAAATGTACCTTTAAGCATTTTTATAAGGAAATAAGATTTTCAAAATGTAAGCTAAGCATTCAACTAAAAAAAATAACAATGGAGCAGACCTCAAGAAATAGAAAGGAAAAATAATAATAAAGCACAAATAAATTTAAAAGAATTTGAGCAGGTAACAAAATCAAAAGCTAGTTCTTTTTACCCTAGTTCTTAACCTCTATTTGTTTTTATTGACACATTATAATTTTGACATAATTACCATAGCATATAATTTGGTTTTTAAATATATTAGCATCGTATCATATCACCACAGTCAATTTTAGAACATTTTCTTCATTTTTGTACTCGTCATTATTAGCTCTCCATTTCCCTCCCTGCCATCACCCTAAGACACTATTAATCTAGTTAACTGTCCCTGTAGATTTACCTAAAAGATAGCTCTTTAAAAGGATTAGTAGGCTAGGGCAACGGTTGGTAAACTGAGGTAAAGGACAAAATAAACACTTTTGGTTTTGTAGGCCAGTCTCCTTGACAACCAGTCAACTGTGCCATAGTAGCAAGAGATCAGCAGTGGACAATATGTACATAAACGGGTCTGTCTTCTGTCCCATTAACCTGACAGTTGGACTGAGATGGATCTCTTATACCACTAATTAAGAAAAAAGGGAATGATATATACAAAGTGACAAAATATAGAAACAAACAAACAGAAGAAATTAAGCAAAAGTAGCACTGTAGTATATGCAAATACGTTATATGCCATTCATTTTATGAGTATTATAGGTTAATAAATTAATAAGCCATGATGAAATAGGTATGTTTTTTTGTGGCGGAGTAAGTTATTTAAAAAGAAAAACAAGTGTCAAATTGGTGAAGAAATAAAAACTTAAATAGTATAATAAGAATAAATTTCGAAATAATAATCCACTTCTTTCCTCCTAAAATGGGCCAAGTGGTTTTATAGTTCAATTCTACCAAATTTACATAATGTAGTAATTTTGAATATATTGTATTTTAACCCAAATTACTACGTAAAATAGGAGACCTGACTGCTGCCCAGCTCTTTGAACAAAGTTAGTATAGCATGACTTTAAAGTCAGAGAAACCTATTCCAGTGATCAATAGATACAAAGATTTTAATATAAAAGTAGCTAACCAAATCTAGAAGTTTACTACAAAAATAATACACCAAGTAGTAGTCATTTCAGAAAGGCAATGCAATGACTGTTTCAGAAAATCTATTAATGTATTTTGTTACACTAATAGACTAAAGAAGAAGTTTAATGATTTTTTTCCCCAATCAATATAAGCCATACATTAGATAGAGTTGTACATATTTATGACTTTAAGAAACAAAAAATTCTTAGCAAACTGGAAGGGAATTTCTTTAACTCTGTAAAGATTAAGTACCCAAACCACTGCAAACTTCACACCAAATGAGCACATTTGCTATGTGCTAAAGACAAGATTGTTCCTGTAATAGTGTGCTGGAGGTCCTCACCGAGGCTTGTGGGACAGGAAAAGGATGACAGGTAAGAGAGTTGGAAGGGAAAAGACAAAGCCATCGATATTTACAGATAATATGAGGATCTGCTTAAGGCAGAACAAATAATACATGCAGTGTTAGAACAGGGTTGCAGTATCTCACGCAAACTGAGGCTGGGCTGGGCTGGGCTGGTAACCAACAGGCTGCCAGTTTGAGTTAACCTGAGACTGGTGTAGAACAAAGTCCTGGCAATCTAATTTTGGAAAAGCAGTGCTTGGAAACCCTAGGGAGCACACTTCTATTCAGACACCCACAGGGGCATTATGAGCTGGCACCAACTGCACAGCAACTGGAGTAGCTGAGAACAAATCTAGGACTAGAGATTGGTTCAATGAATAAATATAGCAATTCTCTACACCAGAAAAAAAAAAAGAAAAAGAAAATATCATTACAATATCAAACAAGCTACAAAGTTTTTCTAATTTAACCAATAAAATAAGACCATTATGGGGGAGAAATGTAAAATTCTAATAAAGAACACAAAAAAAATCTGAAGAGATGAAGGAAAACATTTATATTATGAATAAATAACTCATTTTAACTAGTCTAAACTTTAACAAAATCCCAATAAAAATTGAGGCTAAATTTTTTAGGAAATAAAAAAACTTTAAAGATTTCAGCGAAAGGAAAAAGGTCCACAGATAGTTTGGTCACCCTTCAAAGAGAACACTTGCCTGCTATCAGATCCTGAGTTATAAAGCTCAGGCAAAGCTCTACTATGAAAATATTGTGGTATTAGTACAAGATCAGACAAATAGAACTAATGGAATATAGTGGAAAATGCGGAGACAAAGTCACGTGCAGATGGAAACTCACCACATGAAGAAGGTGGTGTGAGAACCCAATGCGGAAAGGAAAGGTTGCTTGGTAGACCGTATTGAGAATCAGAGAGAAAGAAAGAGCTGGGCCCCTACCTCACATCACATACAAAGGTGGTCTGTAAATGGATTAACAACCTATTGTGTGAAGGACAAAATTGTAAAGTTAATAGGAAAAAATAGAAAAGACTATCTCTGTGATTAGGAGCAGAAAAGGAATATTTGCTTTGTTTTTAAATCATCTTATTGGGGGCTCATACAGTTTTTATCACAATATATACATGCATCCATTGTGTCAATCACATTTGTACATTTGTTGCCATCATCATTTTCAAAACACTTTTTTGGGGTGTGTGTAGAATTTTTAGTTTTTTTTTTAATCGTTTTCTTAGGGGCTCATACAATTCTTATCACAATCCATACATAGATCAATTGTGTAAAGCACATTTGTACATTCATTGCCCTCATCATTCTCAAAACATTTGCTCTCCACTTAAGCCCCTGGCATCAGGTCCTCATTTTTCCCCCCTCCCTCTTCGCTCCCCCCCATGAACCCTTGATAATTTATAAATTATTATTTTGTCATATCTTGCCCTGTCTGACGTCTCCCTTCACCCACTTTTCTGTTGTCTGTCCACCAGGGAGGAGGTCACATGTAGATCCTTGTAATCGGTTCCACCTTTCCAACCCACTCTCCCTCAACACTCCCAGTATCGCCACTCACACCACTGGTCCTGAAGGGATCATGCGCCCTGGATGCCCTGTGTTTCCAGTTCTTATCTGTACCAGTGTGCATCCTCTGGTCTAGCCAGACTTGCAAAGGAAAATTCGGATCATGATAGTTGGGTGGTGGGTGGTGGGTGGGGAAGAAGCATTTAGGAACTAGAGGAAAGTTGTATTTTTCATAATTGCTACACTGCACCCTGACTGGCTCGTCTCCTCCCCGAGACCCCTCTGCAAGGGGATCTCCAGTGGCCTACAAATGGGCTTTGGGTCTCCACTCTGCACTGCCCCCCTCATTCACTATGGTAAGATTTTTGTTCTGATGATGCCTGATACCTGATCCCTTCGATACCTTGTGATCACATAGGGAATACATAGGCTATTAGAAATAGGGAAGGACACAAACACAGAGGAGGAACAAATTGACAAATGGAATATACTGAAGATAAAACACCTATGTACATGGAAAGAATTCACCAAGAAAGTAATAAGAGAGTCCATGGACTGGGAAAACATCTTTAGCAATGACACATCAGACAAAGGCCTTATTACTAAAATCTACAATACTCTGCTAGCTTCCAAAAAGAAAAAAACTAATTGCCCACTTGAGAGGTGGGCAAAGGACCTGAACAGAAGTTTCACAGAGGCAGCAATCCGAATGGCCAACACACATATGAGAAAATGTTCCCGATCTTTAGCCATAAGAGAAATGCAAATTAAAACAACAATGAGGTACCACCTAACACCCTCAAAGGTAGCCCAATTCAAAAAATCAGATAGCAACAAGTGTTGGAGGAGCTGTGGGGCTGTGGGAGACAGGAACTCTCATCCACTGCTGGTGGACTTGTAAGTATGTACGACCACTATGGAAATCGAACTGGTGATATCTAAAATAGATGGAAATCAAGTTACCATACGAACTAGCCATCCCCCTACTGGGCATATCTACCCAGAAGAGGCAAGAAACAAACCAAGGCCAGACATCTGTGCTCCAATGTTCATTGCGGCTCAGTTCACAATTGCAAGTAGTTGGAAGCAACCCAAATTTCCATCAACTGACAAATGGATTAAAGAACTGTGGTATATACATACAATGGAGTACTACGCATCACTAAAAAGCAGTGATGAACGTATGAAGCACATCGCTGCATGGGAAGAGCTGGAGGAAATCATGCTAAGTGAAGTAAGTCAAGCACAAAAGGACAAGTACAACATGAGTGCTGAGATAAGCTTTAAAAAAAAATGCAAAAGGAGAATAGGGAAAAAGCTACTGTATACAAGCATTCTGGGGTGAGGGCCAGAAAAGGATTTAAAAAAAGAAAATCCAAACCACCCAATAAAAAATTAATACTTTCTTTTCAGGTCAACAAAGTCTGCAAACCAAATGAGAAGATTGAAATTCTCAAAGAAAAAGAAGCAAAAAGATGTGCACAGGCAATTCAAAAAAAGAAGCCCAAAAGGCTAATAAGCATATAAGGAGATGGTCAAACTTATGAATACCTATAAACCCAGACCAGCTCCCATGGAGTCAATTCTGACTCAAAATAACTCCATAGGGCAGAGGAGCACTGTGAATCTTTCAACAAACTGCTCAGCCCTATAATAATGCAAACTGAACAGTGACACATCACTTCCTGGTACTTAAACAGCAAACATTAGAAGGCTGGGGAATGCCAATGCTGGAAAAGGCAGAAGCTAGAAGAAACCTCATGGAGGAAGGAAAGCACAGCTCCTGGCAGCCCTTTGGGGCCAACCTTGCTCTACCTTATGGAGGTTCCGTAGCACGCACTCTCTATGCCTGAGGGAGGCAGCCATGAGGGCGTTCACAGCAGTGTCAGCTGTGGAGGGAGGCCAAGGCCATCTGATGGCTGGTTAAGGGTGCTGGCACTCTGGTTAAGTACAATGAGGTGGATTCAGATAGAAAATGGAGCAGTTGAAAATAACAGAGGAGAAATACACATAACCCTATCTGTTACATTAACTTAATTACAAACAGATGCGTACACAAAACAACGCCACCCATTTTAAGCTCTCCCAACACTAAAAGGATCTGTATACCACAAGGGCTATCTATAGGAGCAAAGGAAATGGAGCCCAAAGGGATGAAATGAACAAGTGGAGCGTTTCCTACAGATCGATGATGATGAAATGGCAAAAATGAAGAAAATAACTAGCTCAATGCTAAAATCCACAAACTAGCCCTGACCCGGCGAAGTTCTCAGTCACAGGCAGGCCACTGCACTAAGCTACCACCCAAACACAGGAACCGAGGGAATGGATCCCTACCTGAGTTTCCAGGATGCCAACAGCCGGGGCCTGCATGCTCCTGGCTGCCAGAAGCTGCTGTCTGGTACTCTCCAACGTGTGCTCGGCTGCTGTCTTCTGTAGGTTGGAGGAAGAACAAAACCAGAGAACGCAGTCATTTCTGCAATGAATAAGCATTTAGTGATATTTACAACATACTCTGATTTGTGCTAGGTACAAAAGACACAAATGCATTTAAAATAAAAACATTTATTGAGCCAATTCATGTATCGCACAGTAGACAAAGATAAACTTGACACTGTTCTTTGCCCCAATGCTGGACCAAAAGACTAAGACCAAGAAAGCCTAAGACACTCTGCAAACCTTTACCTACTTCACAAAAAAGTTTTGCTTTTGTTTTTTTTTTAAAGGTAGGGGGAGTCCAAAAAAGTGGAGCTTTGGAGGTACCAATTATTACCTCAGAGGAAGTGGGGGGCTTTGCAATTCCCAGGTGGCTACCTAGTGAGGGAGTGTCCCAGCCACAGTAAGCAGTTGCAAGAAAAGGGAAATGCAAACCAGCAAGTGCCTTCAGGGGACGAGGACTGCTTACCAGTCACTGAGATGGCTGACTTAGGCCACACACTGAGATGGGAGAGTTTGGGAGAAGGCCACTATGGAGGAGCTCTACGTGGTCAAAAGGAGTGTGGACTTCAATCTGTAGGTAGTACTTCTCAAGGTGGGAGCTTTGAATCACTTCCCCAAGTCAATTTCATACACACTGAAACCAATGTTATAATAATGGTGATGGCACAACAATAGTATCCTATTAACTGTTGATACAGTGATTTTTTTTACCATGTTTCTACCACCATTTAAAAAAAAATCGTTTTATTAGGGGCTCATATAACTCTTATCACAATCCATACATACATCAATTGTATAAAGCACATTTGTACATTTATTGCCCTCATCATTCTCAAAACATTTGCTCTCTACTTAAGCTCCTGGCACCAGCTCCTCATTTTTTCCACTCCCTCCCTGCTCCCTACTCCCTCATAAACCCTTGATAATTTATAAACTATTATTTTGTCATATCTTGCCCTGTCCCACGTCTCCCTTCACCCACTTTCTGTTGTCCGTCCACCAGGGAGGAGGTCACATATAGTTCCTTGTAATCGGTTCCCCCTTTCCAACCCACTCTCCCTCTATGCTCCCAGTATCGCCACTCTCACCACTGGTCCTGAAGGGATCATCCACCCTGGATTCCCTGTGTTTCCAGTTCCTATTCTAGCACCATTTTAAGCACTTCACATATTGTTGATTTGGTTTTAGTTTTGTTACAGAGCAGAACAGCTCAATAGGGATTTTCTTGGCTTTAATCTTTACAGAAGCAGATGAGGATGATGGCATATTAATTGGAAATGCCAACTTTTTGGTTATCAGCAAAGTACAAACTGTTTATGCTAACCGAGGACCTCTTAGCACTTCATATATTGCAATTTATTTAATCATAACAATTTTAGAATTAAGTTTGCCATTATTGATCCTACTTTAAAGACGAGGAAACAAACACAAAGACTCTATGACTTGCTCTAAGTCACAAGCTAGTAAGTAAAATAAGCAAGATACCAACCGAGGCAGTTGTAATCTAGAAACCAATTTATACCCTAGGACTCACATTATTCTCAGTTCAAACTGTAGGGGGTTTGGGGAAGATGTTTAAAGGATTGATATGGTCAGAAATGTTGTTTAGGAAGAAGAGCTTGGCCATTAATGTGGACACCTGTTCTAGATGGTGGAGGAGAGTCCTGTTGGTCAGCTGTTCATCCGCTATTGCTGAGGTGCCCGTGAGCTGGGACCCTATGTACGACAGGTGGGAACACAGCCTGGTCCTGAGCTGGCCCTGCCATTGCTCGGTTGGAGCCGTCATTGTGGCCATGGTGTCAGTGCCTTCTGAGCCGAGGGGCTCAACTTCTAGCACTCTCTGCTTCTATTCATCAGCTCGCCGCTCTCTGATACTATGTCACTACGAGTCCCACGGGTTTCAGTGGCTAATTCCTCAGAAGTGGATCGCCTACTGCTCCTTCGGAGTCTGCTCTTAGTCGGCACGCTCTGCTGAACCTGTTCATTTTGAATGATCCTGCTGGTATTTGAAATACCAGTGACATAGCTTCCAGGGTCACAGCAATGTGCAAGCCACCACAGAATGACAAACTGACAGACAGACAAGTGGTCAATATGAGGGAATTTAAAAAAGCTTGTAGGACTTTTCTATTATTTGTAAATTCCACTTTTCCAAGAGCTTTCTGAAGCTCTCTTGTGAGACTCAACTGGCATTGCGGTGACAGTACAGCAGTAGCAGATAGGATGGTGCCAGTTCACTAAAATGAAGTGCAAGTAGTAAGTGAGCGTCTAATCTCGGATGTTTCTGCTTGGTCACCTATGTCATGGTGATGCCAATCATTGGAATGCAGGGAGGAGAAATGGTGTAACGTGGGAAGAAGAGCTCAGATTGAGGAAAAAGTAAGTTCATGTACACTACTTGCCAAAAGGCTAGTCTATTCAACGGCTTGCATCAGCCAAGGAGCGTCTGCTGCCCAACGCAATTCTTGCTCAAGCCAAAGGGTGATTACTAAGTGCTTTCGTTGGCCAGTAGAGTATAAAGGGTGAAAAAGGCAGGGTGGAGTGGGGCATAAGTCACCAGGTGTGGTTTAGTGGTAGAGGAGCACTGTGGATTATGTATTAAGCTGTTAATTGTGAGGTCAGCAGTTCAAAACCAACAGCAACTCCACCGGAGAAAGATGAGGCTTTCTGCTCCTGTAAATCGTTAGAGCCTCGGGAACCCACAAAGGCAGTTCTACCCTGCCCCACTGGGTCACTAGGAGTTGGCATCAACTTGAGGTCAGTGAGTGGTTTTGGTTTACTGGTGATCAGGATGCTATCTGTTCATACGGATCCCTAAACTACGCTCTCCTTTCCCGGAAGAGTGGTACTCACAGGTTACCTGAGGCTATTTTTGTTGTAAGCAGGACAATCTGAGGTTGGGGAGAGATCTCTGTTCAACAAGCTATTTCCTGGCTCTCCAGATCTAAAGCTCTAGGACTTCATGAAAGTGTCACCACTGTCTTTCCAACACTGGTGGGCGGCAGGTGGTATGAAGAGAGTGAAAATGACCTCTTTCAGCAGTTCCTGTGCACGTTCTTCCCCTGAGAGGTTCTGTTCCAGCTGCTTCTCCAAGGACTTGACCTTCTCCTGCAAATGCGTGATGAGTTTATCTTTCTCTTGAGCTTCAGCAGTGACCTATTGGTGAAAGCAGAGGAGAACCAATACACTCCACATGGCATGTACATTATACTACAAGTCTTCTCTTCCTGGCCCCTCTGGGATCATCAAGTTCCCTAAGGCTCTGTCCTCAGCTGTGTTCTATGGGACAGAAAGAAGCAAGATCCGAATCCAGCCATCTTCAGAAATCCAGTTCAGACCAAGCACACCAAGAGGCAAACGCTCTCCTCAATTTAAGCAATAGACTTGCTAACTACTAAACCCAAGATTTACAGTCAGCAGTCACAATTTTATAACCCTCTATTTTACTAACTCTCATTCATTCTTTTTTTTGGGGGTGGTGGTGGTGGACTCCTCCTCCTCCCCCTGAGGTTTACATTTTGAAGTTTTCAAGGAGTCAATCTAAGCCTCTCTATCCTCCTCTCTTTGCTCCTATTCACGGTACTACTTCAATTACCATAATCATGTGTGGACTGTACAATGTGAGACACTCCAGGCCTCTCCACCATATCCCATACTTCTATACCTACGGGCTGTTAGCTATGCAAACTTGAATATATTACAACTCACATTCTACAGAGTCAAAACAGTAATACACTTCTAAGCTCAGTAGTAGGGCAGACCAAAGTACCTTATTAACTTTCCTATTCAAAGTCACAAAAAAGGTTTGAAAAAACTTTAAAAATATATTTAAAAGTATACTGACGAGTTGGTGGAAACCTCAAGAAAATTCCATTTAATCTAGAGTGACAGGAAAATGCTTAGGGGTTAAGAGGGGTTAGGAGTGGGGACTGACTGGAAGGTGCACTACAGAACCTTTGGGGCTGGGGGAAATATTTTGTAGCTTGATTGTGGTAGTAGTGGTTCCATGAGGGTATTATTTGTTAAAGGTCCTCATTATTAAATGTCAGAGATGTGCATTTTGTAGTATGTAAATTACACATCATAAATTGATTTAAATAAGTAAAAGAAGTTTCCTTCAACTGCTAAAAATCTATAGGAAACATCTGTTGGTAAAACATTTTGAAGAATTGGGCCAAGTTGCCAGTCTTCAGAAATTATGGTCAATGCTGTACCTGACATCTTATCCAGCAAGTAAAATAAGGAGGAAAAAAAAGTATAAGAATTGGAAAAAGGGAGCGATTAACAATGAGTACAAGAAAAAAGAAAATGTTCTAAAACTGATCATGGTAATGACTGTGCAACTCTTCCTGATGTGACCGAACTATTGATTAGTCTAATTTTGTATGATATGTGGATTATATGCTAATAAAACTGTTTTGAAAAAAAGGAATTGGAAAGAAAACTACCAGTTTTTACAGATGGTATGATTGCTATTAAGAAATAGCACTACAGATTCATTATTAGTGTTTTTGTTATTTTTTAAAAATCAGTCAATAAATATTACACCATTTCTAAATGCCAACAAACAGGAAAAATAAATTTTAAATGACACAATTATAAGTGATATAAAATAAAAGTACCTAAGAGTACATTTAATAATAAGTAACCTACATGGAGAAAATTACAGAAATTTATTCATAGTCATTAAAAAGAAAAGCCAACAAATAGACCACATTCTTGGATTAAAAAAAATTCACATCTTAAAGCAATCAATGTTCCCCAAATGGATTTATAAATTTCAATCCAAGTCCAATCAATAATCCAACTGATTTTTTGGAAACGAAAAAACAAACAAAAAATGGTAAAGCTTTTCTGTCAAGAGCAATGGGGCAAGAATATTCAAGATACTCCTGTGGGGAGACACAGGGCTGACCCTAATAGGACAGCGAGTAAGGTAGCGTACGTTGTGGTACAGCTCATGACTAGATATGGCTCTCCTGGACAGTCTTCGTAACTTCCACCAGATGTCTGGGTCTCTCAAACACTCACTCCCATCGAGTCCTATGAACAAGGAAAAAAGGACAGAATAGAACTGCCCGTGGGCTTCCAAGGCTTTAACTCTTTATGGAGGTAGAAAGCCTTGTCTTTCTCCCACGCAGAGGTTGGTAGTTTCGAATTGCTGACCTTGTAATTAGCAGCCCAACACATAACCACTATCCACGTGGATGCTATGCAAATGTGAGTTGTTTTTGACTCATCAAATGTGATAGCTTGCCAATAATAAAAATAAGGTAGCTGGAATCTTTGGGGGTGGGACCATGCAGACAAGGCACATGGATCCCTAATGGAGGGACATCCCATGAGATTTAAAATGCCCTATCTCAGACTGGCAGGAGAATCTCACTACCACCAGGAAAAAAACAGGTAGGAGTAGAATGTGTGCTCTGAACCCTAAGATCCCTGCCTGAAGCTCTCTGATCAAGGAGACGTGGCAGCAAAGATACAGCAGAAGCAAGACCACAAGGCAGAGGGGTGGGCTTCATGGCCCATGTAGCAAGAAAGCTGAGACTTGTATCTGACCACAAGGTGCAAAAGGGACCAGTTATTAGACATCAAAGAAGCAAAATCATATCAGTGGGTTCCCACCTTCCTGATATGATCACTGAAGAAAAACGTGTGCATAAGCAAAAGTGGTGAAGAAAGCTGATGGTGCCTGGCTATCAAAGATATAGCGTCTGGGGTCTTAAAGATAAACAAGCAGCCAACTAGCTCAGAAGCAAAGCCCACATGGAAGAAGCACACCAGCATGTGTGACCACGAGCTGTCGAAGGGATCAGGTATCAAGCATCAAAGAACAAAAAAATCATATCATTGTAAAGGTGGGTGAGTGCAGAGTGGAGACTCAAAGTTCATTGCTAGGCAACTGAACACCCCCTTACTGAAGGGTTGTGGGGAGGAGATGAGCCAATCAGGGTGCAGGGTAGCAACGATGAAACATATAACTTTCCTCTAGTTCTTCAATGCTTCCCCCACCCCACGATCATGATCCCAATTCTACCTTACAAATCTGGCTAGACCACAGGCGGTACATTGGTACAGATAGCAACTGGAAACATAGGGAATCCAGGACAAATGACTCCCTCAGGACCAGTGGTGAGAGGGGCGATGCCTGGAGGGTGAAGGGAATGTGGGGTAGAAAGGGGGAACCGATGACAAGAATCTAAGTATTGCCTCCTCCCTGGGGGATGGACAGGAGAGAAGAGGGCGAAGGGAGATGTTGGACAGTGTAACTTATGACAAAATGATAATAATTTATGAATTATGAAGGGTTCATGAGGGAGGGGGGAGTGGGGAGGGAGGGGGAAAATGAGCAACTGATGTTAAGGGCTAAAGTAGAAGACAAATGTTTTGAGAATGATGAGGGCAACAAATGTACATATGTGTTTGACACAATAGATGTATGTATGAATTGTGGTAAGAATTGTACGAGCCCCCAATAAAAAAAAAAAAAAAAAAAAAAGAAAGAAAGAAAGCTGAGACTTGCTTGCAAAGTTGGGTGCACGTAATGGAGGAACAAGAGCTAAGTTTTCTGACCTAGGGTGCCAGAACTTGGCTCAGGCTCAGGCTTGCTGGTGGAGTAAGCACTTAACAGCAGAGCTCCACTTGCCTAAACACGACAGAGGCCAAGGGACCACAGGTTTGAAAGCCAAAAGAGCTTTGAAATATGTGCCCAGGCAGACCATGAGACCAAGGGTTGGGAGAAGGCTGTCCTGGACGAAGCACTGTATACAGAGTACTCCTGGTCCTGAATTGAAACCTGTTAAGAACATGTAAGATTAGAGCCAGGTATGACAAAGGTTAGTTTAAAATCGGGAAAGATGTATGTCAGGGTTATAGCCTTTCACCATACTTATTCAATCTGTATGCTTAGCAAATAAAAGCTGAACCATATGAAGAACACACTGTTTGAACTGGAGGCAGACTCATTAGCAACTTGCGATAATCAGATGACACAGTATTGTGGCCTCTTCTGTTAAGTAACCCTTGTTTGGCAAGGGTATCTATCTGAGTTCAGCCTGGCTAAACCGGGCACTGGGGCAATGTGGAGTGCATGAGAAACAGAAGTTTCAATAGCTACTCTTAGGCTGAAGCTTCTGAAAGAATTAGTTTTGACCCTAATTCATGAATCCTGGAAATCCAGGTCCACTCTTAGTACTTCCCTTACCCTTTGCAAGTCAGTGGAAAGCTGCTGAATAAACGCTTGGAGCTCACGTTCCTTGTGCTCCAACGCTGTGATCTTATTTTCCGCACCTGTTTTTGAAGCGGTCACATGATCTCTTCATTGAAAGAAAGTAGACAATGAAAGAGTTTGGATATCACATCTAAGAAACACTCTTCCACAGGAAAAATACAAATGCAAAAACACTGTTAGTTCAAGTGAATCATCAATGGAGAACATTCTTTGGCTTTCATAGAAGCAGAAATGCAAAGAAAAAGTTCCATCCATGTTTAAACAAGAAATCCTCATATGGCTTTGGTTATTCAATAGCTGGCAAATTAAAACCACTGCTGAATTGCTCATAATTTAGCTCTGCGTGGAGTTAAAGTCTCAGCAGGGGATAAGGGGAGAGAGGTGCAGGGGGTGGGGGTACCTTGAACCCCTGGCAAGTGAGAACCAGTCTAGAAGCCTTTGCTAGTGTTAGAATCAGAAAGTATGGGAATGAGCAATAGGGAAAGACAGGTGGGCTATACCCCAGCTACACTAATGCCGCTTCCCAAGGGCCCCACAGACCAAGCAAGAACCTCTGCTCTTCCAGCGCTGAGCAGCGTCTCTGCAATTCTTCTAACTTCTGCCTCAAGTCTGAAGACATCTGATTGGAGATCATCAACTCCTCTTGGGTGTGACTAAGTTCTCTGGTTTGTGCCTCCAACTCCTGCTCCATTTTCCCCAAACTTTCTTCTTTTTTCAAAAGCTGACACAAAGATGTAATATTTCACTGGGTTACTGTGATAAATATAATTTAAAAAATATAGACCAATAAACCATACTTTTATAACACTTTTGGGGGCTTATACGGGCAAATAAGCTTAGTAACTATGTTTTTAAAAAAGGAAGAAAAGAAGGTAGGAGAACAGATTTCAAAACAAACTTTCCCATTTTAAGAAATTAGAAACATAAAAATGTGATTAGTATAAAGGACTATTGGAGTATGTTTACCAGGAATCAAAAAGTAATGACTAACAAAAACATGTAACTAATCCTCTTTGCTGCAATGAGTTACTGAAACAACCATGCTCACCAGGTGCTTTACTTTACTCAGTTCCTGCTGCTGGAAGCCCTTTAACTCATCCATTTCATCTCTCTTTTGGAAAAGATTCAAACTCTGGTTCTGCATTTCTTGTAGCTGAGCTGTCAGAAACCTTTTTTCCTGTTTGGAGAAGGCTAACATCAATTCAGGCAACTAAGACATTAGAAATCCATATTATCCAAGTAGACTTCTAACTACTGGAAAATCTTAAGGAAATATAATACCAGTAAACAATAATACATTAATAATGGGAAATTTTACAGTAATATAGACCAATGAGGAATTCTCTACAACTCCTTTGAGTTAAAAGTATTTCCCACTTGTAGACGAGTGGTTATGGCAGCATTGCGTGTAACGGGCAACAGGGAGAAACCACCCCAAGGCTCATCGGTGAATGAGTACGTAACGCGGCACATGCAGAAAGGGAATGTCACTCAACCATAAAGGAAAACAGGGGACCAGTATTAAAGGTGCTAGAACCTGGAGCACCTTGAAAAGATTCAGGAAATAAACCAGACACAAAAGGTTACATAGTGCGTGACTTCATTTCCAGCCAAACTGCAATCTAGACTCAGGGAAGGTGGAAATCTGTCAGAGGGAACATTTGCTAAAACACGTCCCTTCAAATTCCGGCTCTCCAAGGTATCACTGTCCACAAAATACACAGAATAGGTCGATCAGAGAGAGGTAACTATGGAATATGGAGCAAAGAGAGCTGGTGTTTGTAAAACATTGTGAATATACTAAAGAACTCTGAATTGTACACTTTAAAAGAGCTCATTGTGTGCTATATGAATTTCATCTCAATAGAAAAATGTTTTAAAAAGAAAATATATTTCAAGTGTTGTAAGGGGTCGTTGTGAACATATGGAAGAAGTGCCAAAATTACTTAAACGTGTAAGATTCTTAAGTTTATTTGGCAGTTTCAAATAACCATTTTACATGTTTATTCTCAGGGACACCCTGCACTGGTTGAATCATAGGAATTACTAAGTAAGTCCAAATAACCCTCTAGAAGTTGACCTAACTTCAGTTTGCAAGTGGACAAAAGTTAGATATTACTGATACTAAATGATGACTTTGCATGATCACTTGCGAGGAAGCGTGCTGCTATGGTTTCTAAGGCCTCATGGAAAATACATTAAAACAATAAGGAAATAACATTTCCCTAAACCAAATTGGCTTCAAAGACCTACACAGACATCTCATTATTCTTTCTCAGCTTAAAACATCTTCCGAGCCATCTTCGAAAAAGAAAAAAAATGGTGAGGAAATGATCTTAGTGAACTAGATTAGGCTTTATTTGATTTCATCCTATATGGATCTGCTCTACTACAGTTTTAAGAGATTAAAAACAATAAACTCAAAACAATATGAATTTTTACCATCACAATTCTAAAGTGTTTCTCTTATGACAAGAAAGGTTTCATTTTACTCACACACCACACTTTAAAAGACCATCATTAGCATAGTATATCTTGGATTTTTTGAAAGCACAAGTTTCCTTGGGAGACCGGTTGATTTTTCTGTAATTCTTTGCTTAAATAAATTTGTTAATGTATCTTTTAGTGTGGTCAGATTTCTACAGCACAAAAAAAACCACTAGTGTAACGTGGTGTCTTATGGAAAGATTCAGTTAATAAAACTTCTCTAGTTAACAAAATTAACAGTAAATATATTTCACAACTGAATATATCAACCTAAGAAATAAGTGTTTGCTTCTACCACAATTTTTTTTTTAATTACAGGCTCGAAATCTGATCTTCTTGATTATTCCTAAAACCAGAAACAAATTGCTTAAGATACCTATATAACATTGCAGAATCTGTGGTACTGGAATAATCAATTTTCTGCCTGTCTCCAGCTATGAGGTTCTCGCATCTCTTTGATGATGAACTGTGAAAAACACCCAACTTCCCACTCCTCTTCAAACAGTATTCTGAATGGAAAACTACCCACAGTATCAGTAAAGGTCCCAGTAGGAAAAGATGACACTCAAATGCGCTATTTTGAAGAATGGTTAGTAAAAGAACATATCAAAGCTGAGGGCTAGATAAGAAAAACCAAAAAAGTGATGTGTTAGTAAGGTTGGGCATGAAAGGGACAAAAATTCTGTTGAGGGCTATCCAAACAGAAAAGTGGGTGAAGGGAGACGTTTGACAATGTAAAACATGACAAAATAATCATAATTTATAAGTTATCAAGGGTTTGTGAGGGAGGGGGGTTGAGGAGGGAGGAGAAAATGAGGAACTATACCAAGGGCTCAAGTAGAAAGCAAATTTTTTGAGGATGATGGCAAAAAATGTAAAAATGTGCTGGACACAATGGATGGATGTATGGATTGTGATTAAGAGTCGTATGAGCCCCCAATAAAATGATGGGGGTGGGGGCAAAGAGGGCCGTCTGGTCATGAGGTACAATTAACCTGAAAGGCTCTTGCATAGAGAAAGCTGGGGATATATAAAAACATCCTAACCACACTCTTCCTCACCTAGAATTCTATTGGTGTTCCACACTGGCTGAGCCCAACAGGAAGTCAGAGGGAGCTCTGCTGAAGTAGTCCTTCCTACTTAGTAGCTTTCAGGAGCACAGAGAAAGGGAAAAGAGGGGTGCAGGACACATCAGAAGGGGCAGACCCACCAAAAATGGAAGGGCTTGAGGTTTTCAGTCAGTGTCTGTGGGGGGAATGTGGAGATGGGGTGGGATTAAGAGTGTAGCACCAGGACACTGGCTACTGAATAAAACATTTCCCAAGGCCCAAGCTGAAAAATAAAGATGAACTCACCTTTTCAAGCTGATCCACCTTTTCTGACCATTCCTGAAACAAAACAGCAACAACAACAAAAAAAAAACAAGTACAATTTCTAAAGAAGACATCAGTGATATTAAGATTTTCAGAAAATAAGACAAAATCCCAACTTCCCCCCTAAAAGGCAACAAGCAAGCAACCAACCAGCCAATCAACCAAACCACAAATAAACGAATTAGGATGTTGGCTTAATATTAAGAAACTAAAAAGCCCTAAAAGGAACAAAATAAACTTTACACAAAATTCCAGGGCACAGCATAAGTCTGTAAATTTTTACTAAACACTCTCTAAAAAGCTGTATCATCTTCAGATTGTTATTACTAAGTGATTTCCAATGATTACCATTTATTATGTCTTGGGAGGGGTATCTGTGATCAGCTGAGTTGGGTAACCCTCGCAACTGTTGAGAAATTAATTGACTGAAAGTGTGCGTGTGTGTGTGGGGGGGGTGGGGGGGCGGGTATTTCAGCAATCCCTGATGATTCTTTTCTTCTCCCCCTTGATTTTTATCAACATGTAATCTGAAATGAGTAACCTGGTATTCACAAACCATAGAAAAGTAGGGAAAAGTCCATATACCAATTGTGTGCAACCAAGATGCACTGATTTTAGATTATCTGCTTCATTTATATATAATCATGCTGTGGTTATCCACATAGTGAAATGAGTTTTTTTCCTGGTAAACAAATATCCTAGATGACTAATATGTATTTTAAACCAACAAGGCAATCATCCCACCTATTAAAGATGAAAGAAATATATATATTTTAATAGTATATAACATAATAAATTTTGACCATTAAATTATAATTGTAAGTACATGCTGATGCTTACATTGAAAATGTTACTATCTTGAACAAAATATGTCATATGTCATAATTATTGTAATTTCCAGTATCACTATAATTTTCCACTTTATCATTCATTTAGCATCTCTCTCTTTTTTTTTTTCAGAATAAAACCTCGGCTTAATGGTCAATTAAATCGAACTGTTGTGGTTTATTGCAGGTCCAATGTAGTTGTCTGTTGGGGCACTTCTGTGTTTGGACCTCGGCTGCCCAGTTCTTCAGAAGCAGGATTAATTTCACAACCATGGAAACGGAGGAAGTTGTGGGGGACAGGACACTGGAGTAAGGTGAATGGGTTGTCATGCGATGTTGTACCTTGTTGTAGAGAATGGCAATTCGGAAAACCTAGAACGGCATTTAAAAACAACAACAACAACAAAACAGTGCCCTGCTGTGATTCACTCTACAAGCTCCTTCCGGGAGGAATGGTCTCAATCCAGACATCATCGGGAGGAGATGAGCTACTCATTGTCGATGTCTTTGAGGAGGCAAGCGGTGCTGGGCATACAGTTCATTCTGAGCTGAGATAAGGTGGCAAAGTATAGCGGCAACGGGCTAGTGGGTCCAACACCTCTTCTTCCTCCTACAGCAGACGTCGCGTCGGCGGGACTGGGACCAGGACAGGAACCCGTCTAGGGAACACACGTCTGCCTTTGTTGTTGTTGTTTTTCTTTCCATTTAGTATCTTTCAGTGGATGATTCTGTTGGGACTTTCACTAAAAGGCATTCCCGTCTAACTGTCTAAAGGTGAAGGACATTTGGGAAGAGAGGGTATAAGAAGTGGACATGGTACAAGATGATATTTTCTTCTCCATTACAGCAGGCACATGGTTGAGGGCCTAGCTTTGAGACAGGTTTTAGAGAGCAGAGACCTCGCTCCTTATGTGGGGACCTGCATCAGACTACAAATGGACTACTTGCCACCTCTACTTTATAAAATTGCAGTCGCTCTTGTCTTTGGGGTCACATTTCACAGCGAAAACTGTAAAGCTGCGCGATGATTTCCAACAGTAAGGCCACACAAAACCGTGCAGGACTGATCACCCTTTTCCTCCTAGGTTGTGCACATTTTCTACCAGGTTTATGGTTTTTGAAATCATGTCACTACGTGAAGTCTACCCACCAGTCTTGGGAAGTGCCCACATATGAAAATACCTGGTCCTTTCTGGCTAATGCCAAAGTCAGCCCTTCTGCCATTTTGGCTCTGTTGGCTTGGAATGTCTCATTCTGCTCTTGAAATTTCCGCATGGAAACTGTCAACAAAAAAGCTCTATTTGAGACATGGAAATATTCCAGAAACAGCTTGACATTTTTCTATGTGATTACTTCACAACTATCTCCTATATTAAGTTCATTCAGAGACAGGGAAAGCCTGATCTACCCTAGTTTTTCCCAGAAGAAGTTTCCGGGCTTAGTAATGGACCACAGTGTTCTTTACTGGGTGTTTCCAACAGGCTTTATTTTTAATATTTCTAATCGTCAAGAGTACACACTTTAGGAAGATCCCAAACATAACTTTGTAGGCAGTGTAACAATAGAATTCTGAGGCAGTTTGCCAGACAGCATCAACGCTGTTGCTAAGTGATGCCTATGGGCACTTTTATCAGAATGAAAACAAAACAAAGAAACCTTTCTTTCACTGTTTTCCTTTAAAAAAGTGTTTAATATATAATATATCAATAACTAATAGCTTTCCACTTTCATTAACATCTTTCCTGGATTAAACCCAAAGAAAACCTGGAATTGAAGGCTGACCACATAAATTGTACGTTCTCTTACTAGGGGAGTGAGGACAGCCGGAGGCTCTGCCCAGTTACTGGGCCCAGCAGTACTGAAGCGAAGGTGAGACACAAGTCTCCTCCTCCATGCAGGCTCCAGAGCCAGACACTGTATTTCACTAAAGGCTCAGGGCAGCCAATAAGCTGGTCAACTGGGTGGAGAAAGCCTCTTAAGAAGCACGCTTATAAGGCAACACACACAAATATTGTGTACTTATAATATCAGACAAATATTGTATGTCAAACTGTTTAAATAGCACACTATCTATAAAATGAAAATTTGAACTCTGATGAAGGACAAACATATATACACTATTGTTTCATATAAAAAAAAATCCTGGAAAAGAGTGAAAAAGCCAGGAAAAAAAATACGTACAATCCTGGTGTTTTTCTAATGCAATTTCAAGCTTCTCTTTTATCTTCTGATGATTTCGGACCTGCTCAGCATAGTCTTGGGTGAGGAGGGTGATGCACGCACCAAGAATGGACAAACATCAGGAAAAGAAGTTAATTAAACAACAACAAAAAAATGAGTGAAAAAATGATGATGATTTTTCTCAACCTGAAAACCACTCCTGTTACGGAAAGCTGGGCAGACAGTCTCTCATTAACAACAAGCAACACAGGCAAACATGTACAAGTATATACAAACTTGTCACAGTGTACATGGTGAATACAAACAGACTCCTTCAGCCTGGTCTGGTCATCAGACATGCCTGCTATGAAGAACACACTGCCATCTCTCTAGTGCACTTCAAATCCCACTTTCCCACATTCCCTTCAGCTTCCACAGTAGGGCAGATTAAAGAGAGCTACCTAGATAGCTGTTCTTTGTCCCTATGACTAACAGTAGGCAATGGCAATAACCTAACACTTAGATTGTCTTTCTTGTGAAAGCATTTAATTCTCTAGAAAAGTCGGCTTCCTTTCTACCCAGGAACTGAGAACTGAGATACCTACGCCACAGGAAAGGTGAGCGTCAGAATTAATCATGGTGGCCAGAGGAGCCAGTGTGCTCTAGTGGAAAAGCAGACTTGTGAAAATCTCAACTCTGTTAGACCTTAGCAGGAGGACCGACCTTAAACAAATTCCTGATCCTAAGTATTGGTTTCATCATATATCAAATGATGATATTGTACCTACCTCAAAGGACGCATTAGATGATACCAGAGTGTTCACATGTCTTAAGCACCTGGATAGTGTTCAATAAATGGTTAACTGCCATTGTTTCTGTTATTCATACCAAGTTTCTAGGACAATAACCAGGGCATAAAAGGGCTAAATAAACTTCAGTTCTCTTTTCTATGCCTTCTTTAACATAAGTCAAGCCCAAACTATTCTTCCAGCTCTATTAGCGAAGGTAATAATTGTTTTATAGATCTCCCTCCCCAAATTAAACAACTTTAATGTTATTTGACTTATTAAATTCATTATTGGTAAGGGTCACATGCTAGTGACAAATTTAAAGTAAAGAGTATGAACTCTAGTATCAGACAAATTGGAAATTTGGATTCTAGCTCTACCACTTACTGCCTGTGTGACCTTATTCTTGCTAAGCCTGAGAAGAATGAAGTAAACGGATGGATTAACTGGAAGCTGTGAGCTACATTACAGAGCTCTTATAAGTTGCACAAACATAGATACTTCATATACAATTCGCTGCATTTTGTGATGTACTGCTTTCATTGCAATGGGCATTAGGCAAGGGAACAAAAAGACACACAAAGGTATGGAGCACTTCACAGGAGCAGCGTTCAAAATGTAACCAAAATAAGAATTTACAACTCTAGTAAGCTCATCCTCTACTCAGGCAAAGGCTATAATGTAAATTGTGGAAAGTGTAAATTTTTGCACACAAAGATGTAATGAGAGTTATAATTTTTATATAGGTATGAAAATTAGAAATTTGAAAGGTCTTAGAAAAGTTCATAGAAAACTCGTATTATTAAAAATCTAGGCAGAGATCTAAAATAATTTTTTTGCATCAAAATAAACTTATAGTAACTTGCTATAGGAGCCTTGGTGGTATAATTGGCTGTGAACCATAGGGCCAGCAGTTCAAATCCACCAGGTGCTTCTGGGCAGCATAAACATACAAGGAAAGCCAGGGGGCAGTTTGACTCTGTCCTATGGAGTCGCTGTAAGTTGGGATCGACTTGAAGGCAGTGAGCTGGAGTTAACAATTTGCTATAGGAGCCCTCACATACTTTGGACATGCTGCCAGGGGAGACCAGTCCCTGCAGAAGGATACCATGCTTGGTAAAGTAGAGGGCTTGGTAAAGGAGCCGGATTGACACATTGGTTGCAACAGTGGGCTCAAGCATAAGAAAAGCTGTGAGGATGGTGCAGGATCAGGCAGTGTTTTGTTCTATTAGGCACAGGGTTGCTATGGGTTGGAACTGACTCAATGGCCAACTAACAGCTACAACACAGGAGTCCTGGTGGTGTGGTGGGTTACGCATTGGGCATAACCACAGTATTGGCTGTTTGCACTATCAGCTGCTCCACAGGAGAAGGATGAGGTTTCTCCTCCTGCAGAGAGCTAGTCTCAGAAACCCACAGGGGCACTTTTACCTTGCCCCATGGGATCACTCTGGGTCAGAACTGAATTGATGATAGTAAGTTTGGTCTGGTTTTGGAAACTGCTATACTGTGTCTGCGTAGGATCTAATTTGAGCCACTTAAGAAGGACAAGACATCAGTTTGAAAAGAGTAACATAAATTCTTCTAAAATTGAAACAAGAACAATCATCATATTGATGGTAAAGCCTGGGTAGAACAACGGTTAAATCACTGATGCTTTGTAAAAAGTACAAGGGAACAATTGCCCCAAAGAAATCAGCAGTTTACAAATGTATAATGTAAAACATGTTTTGAGATAAAGTCTGCAGTGTAGAATGTCCACATCAGTTTCTGAGCAACAATCTCACATTCATGTACAAATTGAAGAGGCGTGATGATTAATAGCAAAAACAATGGCCAACACCACAGGCTGACGTGTCAACGGGATTAGTTTATACAATTCTGACTGAAAATTTAAAGTTGAGCAAACTTTCTGCTCCATGGGTGCCCAAACTGTTGGACATAGATCAGCCAAGAGCAGAGCTTTCAATGGAAATTTTAAACAAGTAGGATCGAGAGCCTGAGGCATTTATTTGAAGAATCCTAACAGGAGATCAAAGCACAATGGAGGCAATAGGTACCAAGAGGTGGAAGTGGTCCAGTCAAAGCAAAAGCAAACCGGCCAAGAGCAAAGGTCAGGGCAAGAGTTTTGGGGGATGCTCAAGGCAGTTTGCTTGTTGACTCTCTACAGGGACAAAGAACAACACCTGTTTACTATAGTGTTTTGAGAAAGTAAGCCAGCACTTAAGCAGCCAAAAGCCTAGGAAAGCTTCAACATTCCTTTTCGACCATAACCATGGTCCTCTCCTGCTCATTCCTCCCGTCAGACAAGAGCAATTTTGAGAGTTTTTTTAATGGGAAATCATTAGCTCCCTCCATCTTTTAGTCCTAATTTGGCTCCTTCCTTTTGACTTATTTCTTAATCCCCACCCCCCTACTCTTAAAACCCTGTAAAGGGTACCCATTTTTCTTCAGTTACTAATACAAATACAAAAAAGGCTGCATTGACATGGTTCAATTTCTAGGACCTTCATTTCTCTAGGGAGGGGCTAAATGGCTAGTATTAACACTTACAAAAGTGTCTTGATTTGATAGAGCATATGCTGAGACAAAAAAGCTTCTATTTTTTATCTTTTACTTTCATTTTTCCACAAACGTGTTGAAGTTCCCTTATACCAGTGAAGAGTTGCCCAAAGACCCAGGACACTTTCCCAGGTGATCTGAAGCTATTGCAAGTGGCAACACAGCTCCAAACCCACACTAAAGCTGATGAACACAGCTGTGTGCCACTACCTAGAAATAATACCCTTTACTACCCTCCTCCATAGGAAATCAAGCTATGCTAATGGGTGAAAGATGGTCAAATCTATTCTACATACACTTTTGAACACCTCTTGCATCCAGGGCTAGAAGACTCAGGAGCAGGAAAACCTAAGTATTTTTGCTTTTAATTCTCAAGCTCAGTTTTGAAGTTATATTTATGGAGTACACTAAAAGAGTAAGAGGGAATGAGGGCAAATTGCTCCATTTGCTAGATCATCATAACCATAAGGGTATCCCCTGGCTATTTCAGAGGGAGAGAGAGCCAGGCAAGTTGCTCATTGCTCATTTCTTATGCATTCTTAGACATACCAGAAAGTCTGGCCTCTAACTTCCGTATCTGCTCATTTCTTCTTAAAAGCTGGGATGAAAGATCTTCTCTGGAGCTACTTCCATCGGAAGCCTGTTGAGACAGACATAAGGAGGGGTTGGATTTATACACTTGGATTTGTATCCGTGGGAGACAAAAGCACTGAACCAGGAAGGCAGAAAACTCCTACTTTTTGGTTTGGTTATATTTAAACTAACTGTGACCACTCAAAAGCTTCTTAATGATTTGGGTCTAGTTTCTCTCCCTGTAAAATGAGGGCAACTCATCTCCCTCTGTAATGTAAAGGAACTATAAGAATGCTACGCCGATCAATTACTCTCTCTCCCTCTTTCTATCCAAAATCCCCAAACCAAACTCACTACCATTGCATCAATGCCGACGCACAGAGATGCTATCTGGACAGGGTAGAATTGCCCCTGTGAGTTTCTGAGACTGTACTCTTTACAGGAATAGAAAGTTTCATTTTTCTCCTACTCTTTCTGTCAGTGGTAAAGAAATCAAAATAAAGTCATGATGACACTGTACTAAATAAACAATATATATTTATAATGATAAAAGCAAAAATCACTTTATTTTTCCAAAAAGAAGGCCCCAAGATAAGAGTTCAAGAAAGGCTTTTTAAGGAAGTAGCACGGGATCAGAGGCTGTGTCTCACTGACACTGGAAAATCACTGGGTTTCACTATCCTCCTCTGCAAGGAAGCAGGTGGCCATTTAAAGCTCTAAGGCACAAAGACGACAGTGACTATTATCTCATTTGCCACTATCAAGTCAATACTGATTAATAGCAACTCTCTATATAATATACTTTCAATAAATCAACATATTAATGAAACACCAATTTCCCCAAACAATCCGGATGATCTTCAAACTTACGGGCAAAGTTTATTGTTGATAATAAATATTACCCATATTTATCTTTTTTACCTTTTTTTATAAAAATTTACTTTTTTATCATTTTATTGAGGGGCTCTTACAAATCTTATGACAATCCATCATTCAATTGTATTAAGCACACTTAATATTGCCATCAGCATTTCCAAAACATTTTCTTTCTACTTGAGCTCTTAGTATCAGTGCCTTTTACCTCCTCCCCTCCCCCCTCATGAATCCTTGATCAATTATAAAAGTTTTCAAATAAATGGAAAAGTAGATAAAATAGTTCAGTGAACATTCTGCATCTTATATTAATAATTGCTAACCTTTTCCTATATTTGCTTTATCCATTTTTATTTTGCTGAAGTACTATAAGTAACAGACATCATGACATCTCATCCTAAATTCCTGGATAAACATTTGAAAAATAAAAACATTTTCCTTTACAACTACAACATCATTATCACACTTAAAGAAAGTGAAAATTGTTACCTAATATTCAGTGTTTAATCACATTTCTAGATTATATGTCCCAAATGCTTTTAAGGTAGTTGAGTATTTTGATTCAAATATTGATTCACCCACTTGCCCACCCTACATTTACTGAGAGGCAGTACAGCGTAAAGTCAAGAGGAGAGTCTTTGGAGTCAGAAGACCTGAATTAAAATGCCAGCTTCATCACTTATCAGCTGTTGGGCCTCCAGTAAATGATTCAACTTGGCTGTGAGTTGATTTCCTTATATGTAAACTGCGATTACAAGTTGTATCTACCTTTCAGAGCTGTAATGGGGTTTAACTAAAGTCAATACTTGTCAAATGTACAAAACAGAGCCTAGTATGCAATTTGTTTTAATAAATGTCACCTACTATTAGCAGTATAAGAAAATGTTATGATTATTAATGTTATGATTATTCTTATTATCCTATTCCAGGGGGGTCTCAAAAAGACTGTGGAAAAATTGGATTACCTTCTCATTCCATTTTTCCATGAATCTTTGGAAGTCTACTCCTATCTCAGTAGTGTCCTAAGCCCTGGGAAAGGTGGTGTAACAAAGAGCTCTGGCCTAACACAGCAGTAGCAGCAATTAAACTACTAATTATAAAAAATCTACTATGAGTTGGGCCTAAGACTGCTGTCCTTGGAAAGCCCTGCTTGTAAAGTTGGTCCTTGGCAGGCATCTGGGAACTTAGGGTTTTAGAAGGGTTTCTACCATGTCCTCCCCTCCTAATGGGCTCATTATGCCTATTTCAACAAATAGTTTGGTTTATGCTGAAGACCTGCTTTCCTTCTGAGTCTGGCCTTTGGTGTGTCAGGCAGAGGGTGCCTACACAATCAGCCCCAATAAAAGCCTTGGCGAATATCTAATGGGTGTCTGGGAGGCTCTTCAGAGGTGTTACTGCAGCTCGTTGCAGGGTGAATCAAGTACATCCTTGTGTGACTTCAAGGAGACTTGAGGGTGCGAAAGGGCAGTGATTTGAGGCCCTCAACCTCTATGCTTCTAAAAAGATTTACATCCTTGAAAACCCTAGGGGGCAACAAGAGATCTAAAATTGATGACAAGGAGGGCATAGAATGTCTGGTGGGATTCGATTAAGTGGAATGTAGCCAAGAGGAAGTACAGAGAGCCAAATGAAGGTCGAACATGATACCGGGACAGGAGGAAAGGAAGTTGAGGAAAGAACTAGGAGGCAAAAGACATTTATAGAAGTATAAACATAGGCATGTACATATATAAATATATTTATATAATGAAAGGGATATAGGTCTATATACATATATGTATAAGTTAAGGATTAAGGTAGGAGATGGACATTGGGCCTCTACTCAAGCTATTCCTCAATGCAAGAACACTAATAACCTGGCATTCTGTGATGCTCACCTTCCCGACACAATTTCTGAAGACAAAATGGGTGCATAAGCTAACATGGTGAAGGAAGCTGATGGTGCTATTAGAAGACAGAGTGTCTGGGGTCTTATAAGCTTGAAGTTAAACAAGCAGCCATCTAGCAGGGAAGCAACAAAGCCCACATGGAAGAATCACACCAATCCGTGTGATCACGAGTTGTTGACAGGATCAGGGATCAGGGATCAGGCACCAGAAGACCCAAAACAAACAACCATTTTGATGTGAACGAGACCCAAAGGCCATCTGTAGACAATTGTACATCCCCTCACAGAAGGATCACAAGGAAAGGATGAACCAGCCAGGATGAAGTATAGCCGGGATGAAACATATAACATCCCTCTAGTTCTTTAATGCTTCCTCTCCCCACCCTACCCCCACCCACTATCATGACCCCAGTTTTACTTTACAAATCTGGCTAGACCAGAGCATGTACACCGGTACAGATAAGAGCTCTCAACACACAGAATCCAGGACAGATAAACCCCTCAAATAAAAAAAAAAGAAAGAAAAAGAAAACCCCAGGGGGCAATTCTGCTCTCTCAAAGGGTAACTCTGAGTCAGAATTGACGAGGTGGCAGTGGGCTTGTTTTTCGGGTTTTGTGTAACTCCACTGGGAGAAGGCTCTTTGAAGTGCTCATCAGATTTCCTTCTGACTTTGACCTGTCTTTTCCCTTGAATAAACCCTTTCAGAAATTATAGTCATGAGCACCACTAGATGCTGAGTCCCATGGGTTCTTCTGCAGAATCACTGCTTCTGGAGGTGATCTTGAGGATCTCAAGATTTAAAAATGTGGAAACTAAGGCACAGAAAAGAAGGAAATCAACCAGTTACACAATACGGATGAAGCCAGGAATCAAACCCAGGTCTGACTCCATAACTTGACCTTAGTTCAAACTATAAAGTGTTAGGATTGAGGTATGTAAATGACAAGGCACCAAACTCAACCAGGAGAAGTAAGGAGTTGGGGTGTGTGAGAGGGGCAGGTTGGGTCAGGGGGATTTCTTGGAACTCGAATGGGAACTGAGCCTTGAAGGATACCCAAGAGCCTGTCTGAAGACTACAGGGGGAAAGAGGAAGGGAGACAGAAACATCTCAGAGTGGAAACAACACAGGCAGGCATATGTGGGCAAGAAGGAATGTATTCCAGTTGAGGGAAAGCGGAAAGCGGAGCGAGGTGAAGCTGAAAAGGTAAGCTGTAGGCGCCCACAGGAGTTGACCATTACACTATCAGAGTGTGTTTACGCTTCGTCCTGAAGATGGTAGAGAAGCCATGAGGGGTGTAAGAGAGGCCTGAGCAGATCCGGTGTTTTAGAAAGATCATTTTAGGGAGCTACTGGAGGCAACCTGTCCAAGAGAGACAGACAGCTTGAACTACAACGGCAGCACTAGTGCAAGTACTACTAGTAGAGAGAGGGGAGAGGGCAAATTTGAGAGACAGAAATTCCGATGGGATCCAAAATACGACCTGCTGATTGAAGACCTAGAAATAAATGAAGGAAGAATCTAAAACATCATCAAAGTTTCTAGCTGGTGACTTGGAGGGCATAAGGCACCCAGTGCAGATTCACATCCTGTGAACTAGAGATGGAGTTAATGAATTCAGTTTTGCACTTTTACAATTTGAGATACCAAGAGAAAGGAATCTGGGTGGAGAACTAGATACGCAGTTTGATCTGGACATAAAAACTGAGGGCTGGACTGTTCATAAAGAAAGTTCTAATAGATTGGGTTAGAAGTCACGCAGACCTGAATTCAGGCTGATCTCTGTATCTGGAATACATTCTAGATGAGAAATTTCCTTTAGCATGTCAGTGTGAACACAAGGCAGTTCCTTCTGCTGCAGAACTCAGCATTAAAATTGTGCCATTTAGCCTGGCATCCAAATGTGCACTTACATTTCCTGTTAAATGTGGGAGCCAATGATAATTTAGATCTGGTAATCTATTGCTCCACCCCAATAACCTAAGAGCTTCTGCCACATAATATGACCTGCGTTTCAGGAGGTAGAAGAAAGGAGGAGGAAGATTCATCTGACTATGGAAACAACTCAGAGGTCTACCACCAGGAGGAGAGAGAAATTTGGGTTTTTTTTAATGCGGGAATTTTTACAGCCATAAAAATAAATGAATAACAACAACAACAAAAGAACCACAGCTTCATGTTAGAAACAGGTTAAGGTTAAAAAAAAAAAAAGTCCAAGAGGACCACCTATGGGAGATCATTTTTATATAAAATTCAAAAATAATATCAGATAATATTGTTATGCTTCATCCTTTACAGATACATTATATACATTCATTTAAAAATAAGCATTGCATCAGTTTTTAAAAGACCATCTTACTTAAGAGGATCCTATCACTTACTAAAGACATTTTCCTATCACGGCAGTATCTGTGGTTTCTGAAATCTTTACAATCACCAAGCGACTTAGGAAGGGACTTGCTACTGCCATGAGGAGCAGCTTTGATCATGTTTCATTAACTTTCCCACTAAACTTTGTACTCTGACTAACCCTACACCACAACTCATAGGCCTTGTTAAGCAACAATGACCTAAAGTCTGTGAGGAATAAAAAACAAGCCCAAGAATTTTGAGAGACGAAAAGAAGATGCACAAGACATCTGAATGGGAAAAGACTACAGAAGGGCAAGGTAGTGACGAGGGAAAGGGAGTCAGAACTCTGAGGAAAGAGAAAAGCAGCGTTGAGTAAGCAGCATCAGATGTGACAGGTCTTGCATAGGCACAAACCACACAAGTTATGAAAGAATCACAGAGTTTTTGTAAAGTACATCTGAAAAGCATTCCTAATATTACTTAAAACACATATTGGCATGGCACCAAATACTCAAAACTAAGGAAAGATACTTACAAAGTCATCTCCTGAGTCTGCTCCCATGGAGGCAACGGATTCCTTGCTCACTGTCCTGGGGAGCCTAGTCGCTCCTCCTGGTCTCTGAGAAACAGCAGTCTCTTCTGCAATTTTCTTCTTCAGTTTCGCAAACATGTCTGCTGTGTGGTTATTCTGTGGAACTGACTAGTTCTAGAGCCACCAGAGTATTCCTTATGTCCAGTGACAAGAGATTCAGTAATAGGAGCCTAAAAAGTTCCAGATATCCAGGCCAGCTGCCTTCCCATTTAAATATGGGCCGAAGGTTTATGGCAATGCCGTATCTAGAAATTAGATGAAAGAGATAAACTTTATGTTAAAAGTTGAAGAGGTTTCATACTGTTGACCTATGTTGACCTCCAGGTTTCAAATTGGTTTCTTAACTTTATACATATCCTTATTAGAACAGTCACTAAACATATAAAAGAAAACTGATATGCTTCAGTCACGTTTTTCCCCTGGAAATGCTGTGCCGTTCTCTTCTGAGTTCTAGAAAACAATCTCCACTCACATACTTCTTTTCATTCAGATGTCGGAAATTATATTAAACATGAGCTTCAAACATCTCTTCCTCCCAGTGGTCCAAGAAACATTAATAATCTGATTTCAACCTTTTGATGTGTTTGTAAAATATACCCATCTCTACTCTGAAGATGTACAAGAGGTTTCTTAACACTTTTGATCACCCAGGAAGTCTGTGCAATTCCTCAACAACTTTACCTGCGATATCTGTAAACCACCTACTCACCTGGCTTATCTATTCGATTTAAAACAGGTTTGAGGCCAAAGGGTTCTGCCCTGCATGAAGACAAAGATAAAATATTTGGATATTTCAAGTGTGAGCTCTCAATATTGTGGGAGAGAGTTAGTTAGAAGAGGACAAGAAAGGAGGAGTTACAGCGGAGAAAACCTGTCACTACAACCAACAGTCCATCAATGAACTACCCTCACCTTCCCCTCTTCTACCCGTCCTGCGCCCCCCCC
>NW_022103929.1:366575-398157 GCF_000313985.2 Echinops telfairi | reverse complement strand
CACACACACACACTCCTGGTCTCCTTTGCATTTTCTACTTGCTTCACTTACAGGCACAAAAAATAAAATCTCTTACTGCAGTGGGTCCCTAGGAAGCCGTGAGCAAACCAACACGAATGGCATTAAGGTTTCGAAGGCCGGTGCTTATCTTTGCTGATTCTGATGGCACAGTTTACCTGGCCTGATTCTTGGACTGTCTGGTCACTGATCACTGACTCACACCAAGAAAGTCGCTGAGAAGGACGGCAAACGGGTTAAGAGACAGATGGCCAATTCCCAGAGTGGCAAGCCGGTACTGGCCAGGGCCAGCTGCAGCGGTTTGGAATCCACTCCCTCGGACTCGCCAGTGCTTGAACTGTCAAAGGAGGGAGGAATCCAGCGGCTCTCCCATTTGCAGTAGAAAAACTAAGACCCAGAGAGAAGGAGTTATTTGTCCAAGGTCGCGCAGGGTGGAAATCCCAGAACCCTAGACTCCAGATACCCAGGCCGGGGGAACTCGCCGTCCCAACCACGTCCACCCCATCGTCTTTTCAGTCCTCTCGTGCCCAGGCTCGTGGGCACCCGCACCCCTTCCGGGCCGTTTTGGGGGTAGACTCAGGCCACGAGGCAAACGAGGCCTGTTCACATTCCTGGGGACCCCTTTCGCGCACCTGCCGCTCTCCGGGCAGACAGCAGAGCCCCGCCTCCCCGGCCTCCTGTCCGCGTCACCAGCCCCCCCGGGCAGCCGGCAAGCCGAGCAACGACCCGGAACCGCACGTCCACCAGCACGCCGGAAGTGGCTGCGCCGGGGCCGCGCGCATGCGCGCCCGAGCTGCCTCCGTAACTAGAACCTGGCACCTCGGAGCGGAACCTCCCATTGAGCCGGAATGACTGAGGGCACCGGCGTCAGGCCGAGCTCCTTCCGACCAGGCCGCCACGTAAGCGGGCGGCCAGACCCGCGGATTACGACAGGGTGGCGGGATAGCCTTTCTTCTCCCCTTTTCTTATTTTTATGGGGCGGTGCGGGGCAGAGGGAAGTGGGCGGGAGCTTCCTGGCAAAAGGGCCCGAATTCGTGCCGCAGAGCCAGCATGTACTGCTGTGGATAGAGGCTGGGCATAGTTTAGCCTGCGCGCCAGCCAGACGCCATCAGGGAGCTTTCTGCTCCTCTTCTCTCTGCACCCTACCACTGTGTAGTGGATGATCTGAGGCGGCCCTTCCGTCCTCACAGAACCTTGCCCTGGCATCTTGGTCCGTGTACTAGTATTGTAACTTTTTAACCTTTTGTAGGCCAACTCAGTACACGGTACTTAATTGAAAGAAAACCCAATTCACAGCCATCAACTTATTTCCGACTCTACCCCCTTTTTAACTTTGGTGAAGCGGGACACCACTGATAAAACTCATCCTGGAGAAATAGCCACCTGGCAGCCAAAAACCGTATACCCTAGCTTGTGCATTCTTTACAAAAATCGGGACTTAAAAAAAAATTTTTTATTAGGGCTCATACAGTTCATCACAATACATACATCAATTGTGTAAAGCACACTTATACATTTGTTGCCCTCATTCTCAAAATTCGCTTTCCTTTTGGGTTCCTGGAATTAGCTCATTTTCCTTTTCCCCTCCTCCCTCCCTCATGAACCCTTAATAATTTATAAATTATCATTATATTTTACCTTACACTGCCTGGCGTCTCCCTTCACCCACCCTTCTGTTGCCCATCCCCCAGAGAGGAGGTTATATGTAGATCCTTGTGATCGATTCCCCATTTCTACCCCCCCTTCCCTCTCGGTATCGCCACTGTCACCGCTGATCCTGAGGGGTCATCTGTCCCAGATTCCCTGTGTTTCCAGTTCCCATCTGTACCGCTGTGCATCCGCTGGTCTAACCAGGTTTGCAAGGCAGAATTGGGGTCATGGTAGTTGGGGGGAGGAAGCGTTTAAGAACTAGAGGAAGGTTGTGGGTTTCATTATTGCTATACTGTACCCTAAGTGACTCATCTCCCCACTACCCCTCTGCAAGGTATGTCCAGTTGTCTACAGATGGGCCTTGGGTCCCCATCACACGCCACTCTCATTGACGAGGATATGATTTTTCTCCCCCCCCCCCCCTCACCTTTGGTGCTTGAAGCCTGGTCCCTTTGGCCCTTCATGATCACACATGTTGGTGTGCTGCTTCCATGTGGGCTTTGTTGCATCTGGGCTCGGGACTTTTTTAAAATGCCGCGGGACTCGGGAAAAATTGTTCAAAAGCGGGACGTCTGGTCACCTTACCCTTGTGGGTTTCCGGGACTGTGACTTTAGGAGTAGCCAGCCTTGGCTTTCTCCCATAAATGAAATAAAAGTTTTTAAAATTGTACTTTTAAAAAATAATTTGCACTCTGATGTATTCCATCTCATTTGAAAACACGCTAGTACACATTAGTTCCGCTACAAAATACTGGACTGCTGCCTTTTAACTGATGAAGTCAGCTCAGGGAAGTAAATTCCCGTGTTTAAAGTTGCACTGCCAATTAGTAGCTGATGTCAGGTCTCTGGACCATCTATCCAGCACTCCATGCGAAAAGGAGTTCCTGTTCTTGTCCCACAACCAACATCAACTAAGGCAAAGGTCAGCAGATTCCACCTACTCTGCTACAACACCCCCTGCAGCCCGTCCCTAGCTTCTAATTGACCACCAGGAACAAGAGAGAGGCGAGGGTACAAAAGAAATACACGTGAGCAGAAAGGCTAAATCTTTCCCACAACCCAACATAGTTCAAAGCACGACCCAATTGTTTTCAGCTTTGAATTTTTTTAAAATACCATGTATTTTCATTAATGGAAGGCATACTCAAATCAAGGAGCACGTGACATTTTCTTATGAATAAGGATCTTGATACACAATATGTGGGACATATAAGAGGCTTCAAAAATTTAGTGGAAAAAATGAAAAGGTGAGTTTTCCCCAACTTTTTGAAGTCCCCTTGTACAGGTCCCTTGGGACTAAGGGGTAGGATTAAATGGGTCACACTGGTCACTCTGAACCCTGAGGATGGGGGTGGAGTAAATACCGGGAGATAGATTTTTGGACACTGCACTGCCTCTAGCTCTCTTGGCAGGTACATGTAATACCCAGGGCACCTGAAAATGTGCTTTTCTTATGAATATGGAATCATTTGAGAAGGTAACTTCTAAACCCACAGGAGCCGTATTTCCCACTTAAAAAAAAAAGGCTGAGAAATCAAAACTGCAGAATCACACCTCCAGGATGCATTATTTCATAGGAGATTGTAAAAAACAATAATATGTGGCACAGGCCCCTTCCTTCCATTGCAAACAATTATATAGGTCCCCTCCTAATGGCTGCATGCAGTGTCAGTTGCGCAATAAACCCAGAGGAAGAAAATTCAAGTGGGCCTTACAAATCCTGCAGGTCATGCAAAGGTTAGTGATTGCCTGAAAAACTGGCCATAGCTTAACTAAATTCATGTGGAAAATTTCCAGAAACTTTAAGCAAATATGTTTATTTTATAATGATGATACACTTAATATATACGAGGATTCCAGATACAAAATTAATTTACAAGAATTCACATCTGATGAATGTAATCACATTCCTAGTGAACATGTATCAATGCAAAAATGTTTTAATACACTGACAACAAAAATCATTCTATAATCGTGTTATTCAATAAGTGTCAAAACAAATGTTAACTTTCAATCCACTAGTATTTAAGCGCCCTCAAAGTAGTGGGCACTGTACAACAGAAGAAACATTGAAAGACAAGGGCCTACTGTAGAATCACAGTGTTTACTCTGAAATTCATTTCGTGAAGTAGTGAAAGGCTTGCTATCCTTTATGACATATCACATATCATATAACAATTAAATCTGATGAACTCAAGAAAATAAAGTATTTCAATAACTTCTCAATTTCTAAAATCTATACAGTATTAGCCAGAACAGACAAAGCAGTAGAAGGCTGCTGAAGGAACAAAAGAGCATTGTTGGAGAGTACGTACGGCTTAAGCAATTTAGAAGCACGAAAGACAAGACTTTTACCATACCACAAATGTACCAGTCAAATGATATTGACAATATAATTCTCCCCATTAGTCACTGGTAGTAAACAGCCCCTTCAAAATTTTTCTACTGGTCACACACATAAAAGCTAGTGAGTCCAAAGGCTTTGCTGTCTAACAGAACTGACTTAATGGATTTTGTTCTAAAGAATAAACTCATGACCACTCAAATTTTAATACACAAGAGCAACAAGACAATGTCTCAAGGATTACAGTGACTTGTGAAAAGCTAAATACGCAACCAGATAACATCATTATTTGAGAGATCAGTAGCACTTGGATAAGAATCGTTAATGTGAAAATTACTGTGCTTCAATGTCTGAAGGAGAGCTAATATAACTCTATAATCCCTATAGTGTTACAATTTAACATTTCAGTTACAGACAAGCACAATATTCTTTAAAAGTATTTCACACCACTAGAAAAGCCGTTATAACCTCCAAATATTATTTCTGCTATTATTTATTTAAGTGCATTTTTGTCTACGATCCATAATGTAGAAAGTAGGTTCACCATTATCATCAGGGGGAAAAAATGATAAATTTATTTTAACTCCTATTCACTAGTCTTAATCTTTAGTCATGATTTTAATAAAGAAGACAATCTTAAAATAGAAATTGCTCAGAGAAAATAATGAGGCCTGAAATTACAATAATTGTTAGAGCAAAGTACAACATGATTTTATAACTGCATCATCTTATATTCAGTGATTAATGAAGCAACTATTTATACTGGTGCTATACCATAATGACACTAACCTAGTTTGATGAATTCCTTGTAAATTCTATTATGAAAATGTTAGGACATTGCATCTGCCTTTCTTATTCTCTAAGACCTTTCTACCTCAACTAGAAGAATACTCCAAAACATAGGAGTCTAGGATTATTGAATGGCAGGGTTCATTTAAAACAAAACAAAACAAAAAAGTCATTTGGAGAACTAGGCATCTGGTGTCTGTAGCAAAAGGGATTCATCCACATAATTGATACAATATGAAAATCAAGTACTAAGGTATCTTATGGAACCATCAGAAGTTCTTTTTAATAATATTGTAAAGAAACAATAAAAACAAAAAAAATTCTTCAGGAAATAGTAAAAAAATTCCTATTGCCCTAAAACATTTAAAGCAATTATTTCCTGCAGAGCTTTAATGCATCACAATACACACTTCTGAACAGAAAAAAAGCATGCAAATGAAGTGGGTAAAATTTAGTTTCTGAAAATACAGTACTTCTCTATGGTTTGGAATTATTTACTTTGGAATTATTATACATGATCTTTTCATATTTTACAATGGTTGATCATAATTTGAAGATAGAGAAAATTTATGGTTCATATTTTAATGTTTGCAAATCTCAGTTTTCACTCATGAACAAGTGGACATTCATAATAGCTTCAAAAAAGAAAATAGTATTAGTGATAAAATAACAATCATAATATAGTTTACTGCAGATCTGTAGGACGGTTGGCCTAATTCTGTATTTCAGTCTGAATTTACATGATCACTGTCTATTAACTTTTATAAGCATATCAGAAAATTTAAAAAAAATCTAAACCCTGACCTCACCAATGTCTCAATAAACAACCAGTCACATCTAAAAAGGATGATTGTCTTAGAATATAGACTGGAACTGTCTATTGAATAGGAAAATATATTCCCAGTTATAGTCTGTTCTATGACCAAATTCAGACTTAAGTAAATCTGGAGTGCATAATTTATATAATGTACTTCTAATTACTTAAAAAAAAATACCCCAAAGCCCTGAATCTATAGTTCAAATATAAGGGGGCAAAATCACACTACTTAAAGTAGGTTTGATAATTTGAAAACCACAAAAGAAATTAATAAAGTATCTTAAAATTAAGAAATGTTTCAAGTGAATAAGAAATGGAATTCTTCTCAAAAGCCAGTAACACACCAAATTAATATAAGTGAAAAATACCAATCTTCGCTTATATTGTTTTCTATCTACAGAATTCTAAAGGAAATACTATGGCACCAACAAAGTAGTTATACTGAAGTTAATACATTAATCTTTACCTTATGATGGGCACATCCCTATGTCACCCTGATACTCTTCCCTTTAGTAGGTGATTGTTTCCATTTGCACATCACTGATCTTTTCTTAAACACAAGGTATGCTTAAGTAACTGTTAAAAGTTGGTGGTGCTGGGATACAGTGTAGTGTGTTCTAAAATCCTACTTTAGGGAAATGAGCTGTTTAAACGACAGGGAAGAAAAAGCAAAGTCATCACAGAATCTAGAGGACTGTGAGATAGGGCACAAATAAGCTTGTTTGAAGTATCGGAGTGTAAGACTGCAGGAAAAGATAAAAAAAGGGGTAAGAACTTAGTTTTCTAAGTAATTCTTATTTTATTTGACTGTAGATCTGTTATAGGGTCAGAGGTGAATTCAATCATATCAACTACACTTCATATTGCTTCTACTCTCTCTCCTCAAATCAATGTCCACACTGAGCCTGGTGCAATTCCATGAATTTTAAGTAACAACCTAGGCTCCGCTACAGCCCAAGTGCAATACATAATTTTGTTGCTAAAACAACAGACACTATGGACATGGTCACTGATTTGATGGCAATCATTCATAAAATTTTAATGTTTACTTAAGAAAGCAATTTAATTTATTTTAAATTTAACTCTGTAGTTGACTTGTACTCTAAATAGTTGAATGCTCCATTTAAAAATAAATTTATAAAAATTTAAAAACACAACCAAGATGCACATGTAGCATTTTTTTGCTGGTAAACTCGACCACTGACCCAAACATCTCTCTTTAAGATAATTAAATCTGGAGAACAGGAAGTGGTAAAAATTGCTTTATAGTTAGTTTTTTTTCAGGCAGAAACAATCTCCAGATTAATTTTTGCAGTGAATGCATTCAAATGTTTATTAAGCATCCCTGATACTCTTTGCTGAAATAAACATGCCCAATGAAAACAGGAGTAATCAGTTAGCTCTTCCATATTCATTCCATAGACTTACAAGTTGGCACTGTGCATGTGAATTACCTTCTTTTCCTTCCCTCTTCCCAAATCATTGGGGGAGTATTGAAGGGTCAGCTTTTATAGCAAGCCACCATGCACCTAGGATTAAGAACCTTACTTCATCTGTGAACAACATGTAATCAAACTGCAGAACATAAAACTGTCTCATAGAGACACAGCAATGTAACTGGTGGCATCTTATTAACTGAAAGTATTTCCTCAGGCACACCCATATTTTGATGTGAAACTTCAGGAAGACAAACCTATGCTGGGAATGTCCCCAACTGCTGCAGATCACCACCTCCTAATTCTCATTCCACGCTAAAGCCCACCCCACCAGGTCATCTATTTCCCCAGCTAATGCCCTTTTCTGCCTCACAGAGACATATAAAAGGCAAACAGTTGAAATTAAAAATAAAAAAAAAAGCTATAAAATTAAACTCTAATGGCAAGTATTGCAATGGCAAGTAGGAATAGATCTTCCCCATTTAAAGCACATTTTCCTATACATTTTGAAATGTTATGAAAGCGATTTTTAAATCTCAATATAAAGAATTTACTGAGTACAAAGTAACAACTCAACTCTGGGTCAAGAAAATAAAGGACTAATATAGCTAAGAATGTGCTGGTGTCTCCATTTCACAGAAGCAGGCTTTTCAGCTTTATATCTTTAGTTTAGCATCCATTTAAATGGAAATTTGCAGATGATTTTAAAAGCTATGAATGTCCAGCTTTCTGTTAAGATTTTCATATCCATTTCAAAACCAAATTAGCCCATTTTACCCAAACACAGGCCCCTTAAAATAGGGGCTCGTGAATGAGAAGCTGCCACAACCTAATTAGAGCAGCATGAACAATGCCACTATGATGTCCTCACAGAACTTAAGTCAATGCAGCCCACAATGGGTATGGGTATAGAATATACACATATTGTATCATTGCATACCAATATATTTACAAATATATACGTGTATATATACATATACAAAAAGTATATTCAGATTGCATTTAGCATCACAAAAATATACACATGCCATTACACATAAGAATTTCAAATAAATAAGGTCAACAAAAGAATCCTCAATATAAGTACCCTTTATACTCTCTAAACACACACAAAAACATATCCACACAAAATATCATCTCCAGGAATACTCAAAATATCACTCATTCATATCAAATGACTTTCTTCACTTAAGTATGGAAAGTGGTTCTAAATTACTAACAGCTGCTAAGTATGTAGACTTTGGCCCCTTATTATCCTAGGGCAGAATGTTAGATCTGTCTACTGGGCTGACTACAGGTCTGGTTAACTACGTACCAGGTCTTTTTGTTTTGGTTTGGAAGTAATCTTTCGATTATTGAGAGAGAAGACTGTGGTAAACCAGAATTTATCAGTTTTTTCAATGGCGTCCAAGCCCCTTCTCAGAGATGGAAAGTAGTTAAGTCACACAGGTTGGAGATTAAATTTGGAGAAAGATAAAGCTCCATAATGAATCATAAACCATGCTTGCAGTTTTCTTCTTTAGTTAAACTAAACTCAGTACAATCACCTAATCTGTTTGAGGGGACTCTACTCCAAGGCGAAAATAAAGGGCAGTAGCAATAAGTGGGGGTTATGGGGACAAACCCAACCCTACATCTGGAATACTTCAGTTGTAATTGGATTGCACTTTGCTTCTATAACTTCAAAACATTTCAAGTTGGTAAAACTACAAAGGGTATGATAAGTTCTATGTGCTTTGAGAGATTTCTAAGAGCACCACATTTTGAGAACATACACAAAATATATATATACTGGTTAAAATATGAGTCAGAATCAACTCAACAGACACAGGTTCTGTTTTCTTGTTTTTGTATTTTTGTTATTAATTCAAGGATAAAATCTCTGACTTTCAGATACTTAGTAATTAATAAAACAAGCATGAATTTGTTAGCACTGATTCACTGGCTTCAATAAATGAAACATTAAAAAATGCCATTAACATTTTGTGCCACAATCTAAATCGCCATTCTCTCGTGTCCATTAAAGAATGCACACCCTGAGCTGCCCGAAGGCCTGGACTTAAATGAAGGAGACTTGGGGATTTTGTTCCAGCTCTATTACTAGGGAAGTCGATGGCTCTTTTGGTCTCAGGTTTCTCTTCTGTAAAACAGGGAAAATAGGTGCTTTGCCAACTTTAGAATGATATGGATAACGAGAGAGTAAATGATTCCGTTGTGCTTAATTTTGTGACCTGCTAACACCTTGAGGTCTTTTACTTCCTATCTTGCTTATAATGATTCTTAAGGGAGGAGATAGACTACCAGAATCTCCGAGGTGGGGGAAGGCTGTGCAATTTGAAAGCAAAGTGCTTTTCCCCCACTGCTTTGTTAAGTGCCAGTATTTTGATTTCTAGGAAATCTAGCAAATTAATAAAGGGCTTAACATTTTTATATTTATAAAGAGGGTATATATATTTATAGAAAACAATTTTTTGCCATTGCTACCTTAAGCTCACTGTATGACTGGGCCTTTCTTTCCTTTCCATCTACCTGGATTAAAGTAATGCCCTAAAATGTAGGAGTTGGGTGACTGATGTATGAGGGTTCATTACATTTAAAAACATTCATAATAGAAGTTTTTTTTTAAAAAAGGAAAATCACCTTCTCAATGAGGTCTTTCACCCCTTCTAAATATTGTTCTTGAAAACACAAACAAAAATATTCCCTTCTCCCATTCTTAATTTTCCCACAGCATTTACCACTTGCTAATAGTAATTCATTTATTTATTATGCTTACTTCCTGACTTCTCTTAGTAGAATGTAAGCTTCATGAAGACAGGAATCTTTGTCTATTTTGTTGGCTTCTCCCATGCCTAGAACAAGATTTGGAGGATGGTGGTAGTTAAATAAACAAAGAAAAGAAAAAGACTAAAGTTTATAATTTCCTAGCTATCCCTCTACCTCCCCCACGCTCCTCCCCAGGAAAATTAAAAATCACTTTAGCCTTTTAACTGGTACCAATAAAGTATTTCATGGCTATTACTCCTAGGAGCAAGGTCATCATCTAAATTTGACTTGTGATTTCTAAGAATTCTTGTCCTGGGGCCAGTATGTTTCTAATCACAAAAGCTTTGATGTTTTTGAGAGTCTCTCTCTGAACTAGTTTCTACAATAACTAAGAAGTATGATCTAGAATAGATAATGGTTAAATACTAAAAACAGAGAAACTACAGTTTCCTATGGTAAGGATGGGAAAATCAGCATCTTTGGCAAACAAAAGCTTACAAAACTGCATTGTGGAAGGGAAATTGGGTCAACAACCCCATTTTACAGATGAGAGTATTAAGAAGCAGAGACATTATGACAGTTTTTGAGTATAAAGCTAGTTACTAATAAACCAGGAACAGAACTCGGGTCGTCTAGGCCTTTCCAGGCCAGTGTTCTGGTGAAAACAATTGCTCAGGGCAAAAAATACTTTAAGTTTCAGAGAACAGGAAAACCTGTGTTGGCAGTGGCATTACTGTCACAACTTTAGGGGAATTGAAACAAGAAGCCAGACACTTATGACAGACTACTAGGGGTTACCAAAAACAAAGCAAAACAAAACAAAAACCAGGGATTTTTTTACCCCCAAAGCTATGTATTTAAATTTTTTTTTGACAAAAGCAACCTTATCACCTTCAAAGTACTCTCCATTACCCTTAATACATTCGTCCAATCTGCGATTTCATTCTTGGAAACATTTTTCAAACTCATCTGTTTAGATGGCTGACAGCACCGTCTTAGTTTTTTCTTCACCTCTTCTACGTCCTCAAATCACTGTCCTTGTGTGACACTCTGCCTTTGCAGAAACAAAAAGAAGTCACAGGAAGCGAGGTCAGTTGAGTCAGATTCATGGGGCCAAAGAGGCATGCTTTTGTGCCCCAAACTGGTGCACTGAGATGGCTACATGAGCAGGTGCATTTTGTAGTGGCAAAAACCAGTCCCCATCTACCACGAATCAGGCCTTTTTTGCCGCACACGATTACTCATCTTTTTTTGTCCCTTTGGTAAGTTGACGGATTTCCAGAACGAGGTTTGTCATTAATCGACATTACACATTTTTTGAAACGAGAAAACCACTTGTACACTAGAGTTTTTTCCATAGCCCTGTTCTTGTAAGTTGTGTTCAACATCACAACAGTTTCTGAGGCATTTCCCCCACCCCCCAAGCAGGAAACAAAATTTCACAGCCACACACTGTTCTATATATCAGCCATCACAAAAAAACGAGGTTCCAGCAAAAATGCTTTTATGAAAAAAGTCAGTGTGACCAGAGACACCACTGGGTGCACTAACTTAGAGTGAGTTGCTAGATGCTTGACTAGTGGGGAAAATGCACACTACAAAAGCTCCGCTCTGCCTAGCGCCAATTCGGGTTTGTGTTTTTTTTTTTTGGGGGGGGGTACCCCCTTGTATTGCTGTACTCTAAGGGACACTGTTATGAAAAGTAAGTTATAAGGTATAGTAAGTTATCAAAAGAAAAACAAAGTCATCGTTACCTGGAAATAAAAAATAACTGGCTAGCAAAGGAAATCTCTCTGCAGGGTAAATTTTCCTAGGCTTCCTGAAATGTTGCTCAAAAGAATATACAAAATTCAAACAAAAAAACTCCAAAGCGCTCCAAATCCAAGAACAGTAACTTTAAGAATTCAGATGAAAACCCAGCAAGTTGGACTGAGTATATGAATAATTTAGCCCAAATTACTATCTCTGCCAGCATTTGAAAACAAAACAAAAAATAATTTTAATAATAAAAAAATTTAAGTTTACAGTATAACTTCCTTAGGGGCATATGAAAGAGGCACCAAAAGCAATCACCTCATTTTCCTGGGACTGCCAGAGGTAGAACGTGAGCCTGTATAGAAAATTAGGTACAAAGCCTTTTGATTTACAGATTTCTGAACTTCAGTGCTGTGGAATCACAAAAGTGAAGGAAAAAAAAAACTATCACAAATGAAAATACAAAGGGGTCATAAATCCTACTTAAAATAATTTTTTAAAAAGCTGTGCATGAATATAAAATATTAAACATAGGGACATTTAACAAGTATTACTCGAAATTGTCAATGCAAAAGTAATTTCCTTTTAGGTTTTATAATAATTGAGTTACTTCCAACCAAAGCTGAAAATACCTATGACTTTTGAAGTCATACATTTGAACTATGCAAAAGATTATCAGCTTTATATGCCAGGGCCATATACCAACGCAGACAACCTTTAATGTTAATTACATGAATTAAATATTTAAATTTGATTTCTTATTGAAGACATTGTATTATGAAACCAACAGCTTGATGTTTTGACTGAAATAGCTCAAAGTTGTTGTTCTTGTTAATTTCTAGCATTCAAAGACCACAAAGAAAGCAAATTATACACATATTAGGATTACAGAGAGCTCACACATTCTAAATATTTATCATCTCAGCATCCCAATAAACATTTTATGTTCAGCTACAAATCAGTCCCAAAGAGTTTCTGAAATTTTGACAGTATTTAAAGAAACTGAATTATGTCAGAAACTGCCTTGATCATGCATCAAAGAATCCTAAGTTTTTCCACCTACTAACTTGGAATGAAAATAAATATTATGATGGAAGGACTCTGTTCCTGATTGTCAGTAGTCCAGGCTGGCTAGTTTCATCTTAACTATATTTTCCCAATCCAGACATTTAAGAACCAAAGATAGGAGTTGGATTTTCCTCATTATACAAATATAAAGGATTTGATTCATCTCAAAAGAATGACTCTTTTGAGTATAGGATTAGATGTTGGAGGTCAGTATCCATATCTCAGAAGCCAAAATTTAAAATCCCAAGATTCATGTAGTTTTTGTTAAAAGACCGGAAAGATTGCATTTTAAAACAGTTACCCTAAAAATTTGAAGAATTTTTTCCCGTTTTTTTTAAAAACGGTGGTCCTAAACTAAAAAATAAAAACTAAGTAATACCACTATGGGTCTGTCATATACATTAGAAAACTGCACCATTTAAGATCTGTGGCAAATGAAATATTTTTCAACAAGAGGGCTTTGCTTTAATAGTCTTCTATGGTATTCTCAAGGAACACGTTTCGAACATCCAGAATGGATGCTAATTCCAAAATGTGCTTCTGGAGATGAGGGTTTTCCACTGTTTCATCCCTTGGCAGTTGTGGATATGTTTCTGGATAGTTTCTGGTTTCCTGGTAGGTAAAGAAGAGAAAAGTCTATGGTACAATAAAAGTATAACTCATTGAAAAAAAAGTATAGCCAACATTAATAGATGTAGTTTTTACCTTATTAACACCTTTCTCCTTCTGTGGATATTGTGTAGCACGTAATCAGTAATATATTTATTGCTGAAAGTTGGCCATTTAGACCTTAAGAAATGTCAATTTCCTATAGTTCTACCTTAAATATTAATTTGGTGAGTCACTCCACAAGAATTTACTGAGGCCTATCTATGTTAAGCATTATGCTATATTCTGTGGAAGCCATAAAATTCCTGTCTGCTGAGGGGAAAAAAAGTCCTAGCATATATTTTATTTATTTATTCTGTTTTGTTTTTTTTTAATGGAGTACTACACGTCGCTAAAAAGCAGTGATGAACGTATGAAGCACATCGCTGCATGGGAAGAGCTGGAGGAAATCATGCTAAGTGAAGTAAGTCAGGCACAAAAGGACAAGTACAACATGAGTCTGCTGAGGTAAACGTTAAAAAAAATGCAAAAGGGGCGTAGGGAAAAAGCTACTGTATACAAACATTCTTGGGGTGAGGACCTAGCATATATTTTAACAAGTATTTCTGAAATAAATGGATAAACAGATGCTGCAATGAAAATTACAATGGGGGAAACACATGAGAAGTCCTGAGGAGTGCAAATTAATGGGCATGAGCAACTAATTACAGAAGAGGGAAATTAACAAAGATGATTGTAAAATTTCAAAAGTGGATGGCTGACAGAACGAACAATCAGAAGTTACTGAGAGAAAAAAAAGGAAGATAAACAGATAATTTGGAGACTGAATAAAACTTCAGGTCGTAGGTATATTTTAGTTGAGGTAACAAGAGTGATACATACAGAATTGCCATTCAATAAACATTTTAAAATTCATGATTGTAGACCAGAAAGATATGTCTGAGCAAGAAATATAAATGTCAATATAATCTGCATGGATATAAACACTGAAGCCATGAAAATAGATGAGTTTTTTGCCCACCTAATTTACAATAACAAATTAGGTAAAAAAAAAAAAACTGAAAAAGGGAAAAGATGAGATTTTAAGGGTATTAGCAGAGGGTGAGAAAGAGTTGAGGGGTATGATAAAAACAGGACAAAAGAAATTGGTTTTGTAATAACAAAAAGGAAAGGATGATCTTAAGACTCAAGTAATTCTCATTTGAAAAGCTACACCATTTAGTAATTTCTATATTTCAAAATTTCTTTTTTTGGGTTGCAATCTTAATAATCCTTATACTCAGAGGGCTCAGTTGAAGGCAGTGACTAAATAAGAGTAGCCTTGCATCAAGGGAAAACCTGTCAGAAGTCATCAGGCCTGGGGGCAGCTGCAATGCTGAATGAGAGCTCAATTGTTAGCTGTGAAGCTGTTTCTTTCTGTGGTAGGCATAAACTGCACACTGTCAAATCCATTAGCCATCAGGTGGTTCTCGTGCTCAGGTAGCCCAATGCTTTCCAACCATTGTCCCACTGTTTGGACAGGGCATCTGGGTCATATTAATCTTTACTACCAACCAGCCCGCCATACAGCCCCCAAACCAGGCAGCAGAAGGCGGCATATCAAGCTGTCAGCTTAGGCTGCTCTGCCTTCGATGTGATTGTTGGACTGCTCTACCCAAAATTTCTTAAAGAAATGAGGGGCTAGTTTTCTATGCGTGTCACATGTGAGCACTCATATATTAAAATGTACTTCTACTTCTCTATTGCTTGCAGGTCTCTCATTACACATCAGTAAGACCAATGTTATGTTTCATCATACAGAATATTATGATGGGGAATGACAAAACGAAACTTCAAAGCAATACTTTTAATAAACAAATTCAAAGCAATAATTTTAATAAACGGAACTACCTAGGATCTGTAAGCTAAACAGACACTTCCCAGAATGCAGAATGTTTGTTGAAGTGGGAGCGGATACCAGAGACACTAACAGAGTAGGAGAGTCATGCATGCTTAGTATTAGGCCTAAATAAGCCTACTCCCTCAAGCTTTGTTAAATCCACCCATGAAAGGCTTAAAATCAAGCCATAAATAAATCAGTTTAGGAATGTTGAGGGCAATGAATGTACAAATGTCCTTTACACAATTGATGTATGTATGGCTTGTTATAAGAGTTGTATAAGCCCCCAATAAAATATTTTTTGTAAAAATCACATTCGTTTGCGAGTAACTTAGTGCCTAGTTGCACTGGCTAGGTCTTCTAGTAAGATACGTCCTGAAAGTAGTGAGAATGGACCCTCTTTAAAGGGAGAAAACACACTCTAGAACTCAGTATTAGATGATTCATAGCGATAATCCAACAGAACATTTCTAGACAAAACAATGAACTAGGAATATGAAGTTCATAAAAACAAAAGAAACTGACTTAGAAATAATGAACAGAGGATTATCACATAAGGTTTTTAGCTAATATATATCTAGTGAAGAATCTAAACAAAGATCAAAATGGAAATGTTAAAAAGAATCAAATTTAACTGATGGAGATTAAAAATAAAATACCTGAGGCGGGGGGAGGGGGGGTTAACTAGGTAGGACTAACAGCAAACTAGACACTTCCAAAAAATGCAGTGAATTTGAAGACACAGCAGTAGGCGATATAATATCCAAATCGTACCACAAAAAGGATAATGACTGAAAGTATAAAATGAAGAGCACAGCAGTGATCTGTGGGGCATTCTATCACACATATACAACTGGTGCTTTAGAAAGGGCAGGACGAAGAGGAAACAAACTTCCAGTGGTTGAAAACTATAATCCATAGATCCCAGATGCTCAGTAAAGCCCCGTAGGAAGAAAGAAAAGAAAACCACAACAAAGCACATTACAGTCAAACTATAGTAAGCAACACAGAAAATCTTAAAAGCAGCAAAAGGAAAAGGAAAGAACACACTTTACTCTCCAATTACTAATAGAAGAAGCAGACGAGACATAAGTGAGGTTTCAGAGAGCTGAACAACATTATAAACCAACTTGATCTAACAGACATTATATAATTCTGACTTACAGTAAGCCTACATAGGTTTGGGGATTAGAAATCTTTATGGGAGCACACAGCCCCATCTTTCTCTCACAAAGAAGATGGTGGGTTTAAACTGCAAACCTGTGGTTAATAGTCCAACACTTACTTCACAGTGCTACCAAGATTCCTTGAAGGATAGCACAAGCTGACAGAAAATCAGGAAAAACAAAAAAAGACTTCATACATGGATAACAATGAGTACAAGGAAGAGGAAAATGCTCTAGAATCGACTGTGGTGATAAATGTACTATGCTTCTCGAAATATTGAATTGCATGACGTGGATGAAGTGCCAAGAAAACGGTTTCAAAAAAAGACTTCACACTGTTTAAATTAGTTCAACATTAAACTGACATTTATATTGCTATAATAACAGAATACACATTTTCAAGTACAGATCATCAACATATGCAAGGTCATAAAACACTTTATATTTAATAGCACTGAAATTATAAGCTAATGCAATGCATTAAAGGGAAAATGCTTATATTGGAAGAAAAGAAAGATAACCAACCATTTAAGATAAAGGAGATAGCATTAGCCCAGAGACCAAGTTCAGAAACAGGAAAGGTTACAGAAAGAAAAGTAAAGAAAACAGGAACAAGGGAAGAAGTGGGATAAGTGATGTTACTTCATGGGGATTGCAATCAATGATATAAAGCAAAATGTGTATGAATGGCTGAATGGAAAACTGATTTGCTCTATAAGCCTTTACCCAATCACAAAAAGTTAAAAATGAAAAGAGGAAGATTAAGATCTAAGGTTAAAAAACTATATTAACCAGTGCAAATAAAAATCATACCCACTGACATCAAGTCAATTCTGACTCATAATGATCCTTTAAAAATTAGTGTGAACTAAAAAATGATAAAGGCATGAATATGATTAAATGAATGAGAAGAAACAAATGGTAGTGCACTAAGAAGCAATGAAATTAAAAGTTCGCGGTTTGAAAAGATCAGGAAAAAGATAAACCTTTAGCTAAATTACAACAGATGGTAAAAGAGTAGAAACAAAAATTCTTTTACAAACACAAAACTTTATAGCTCTGAGGCATGAAAGATTACTAGGTAGCCTAAAAGGATGCTAAAATATCCCGAGATATGATGTAATACCATATAGAAATAGTCTATTATTAAAATGGCAATTCCCTATAAACTAATTATATAGATTTAATGCTGTGTACCCTAAGACAATTCTGAGTCATAGTGACTCCATGTGACAAAGCAGAATTTTCCCATAAGGGTCTCTTGCTTGTAATTTTTACAGACGAGGATCATTAGGTCTGTCTTCCTCAGAATTCCTGGGGAGAAAATAACTGAGGGAGGTGCTCTGCTGGCAGTTAACAGGCAAGTGTTTAACCACTGCACCACCAGGATACCTTTTAGATTCAATATAATCCCAATCCTATCAGGGTTTTGCTTGCTTTGTTTGGGGGTGGTCGTAGATTGTGGAGCTGATTTTAGAACTCTTGCAGAAAACCCGAAGAACCTAGAACAAGCAAACACACATTTTTTGGAGGACCCCGTCACCTGATTTTCAGACTTACTCTAAAGCTAGCGTAATCAAGGCAGGGTGTACTGGAGAAAAGATAAAACTCACAGATCAGTGAAACAGAATTGAGTGTCCAGAAATCTCTCTTAAATCTAAGAGGAGCTTCAAAAAGTTTGTGGAAAAATTCCATAACCTCTTTTTAAAAAAAAGACTTCTCTTGACTTCATTGAAGGCTTACAGAGTAGACCATTAGTTTCATATTTAACAATTCTTACACATGTTGTTTCATTTCAATCATTGCAATTCCTTTAACCTAAACCGCAGATCCCTATTCCACTCCTCTCCCACCATTTAATTTCATCCTTGAGCAGATGCTGCATTTATTTCAAATTGTTGCTTGTTTTAAGGTGTGCGTACCTTACTAGTGTTACTGTTCCCCTTATAGATTTCTTATTGGCTGAAATTTGAGCCAAAGGTGTGAGTTCAGTTCCAGACCTGAATGGTGACTAGGGGCCGTAGTCTCAGCGGTTCCCCCTAGGATTTAGAAGTTTATTCCACCACTTTTCCCCATCCTATCCAAGGACTTCTCATGTGATCTCTTTCAGAACAATTGGTCCTGGTAGCTAGACACCCTCTAGTTTTTCTGGTCACAGGATCTTTTACTATAATTCTGTTTTCCCACAAACTTTCTGAAGTCCCCTTGTGTAATGTTGGCTACTGTTTGACAAAAGTACCAATGTGACTATGTGGGGAAATAATTATCTTTCAACAAATGGAAGTGGAGCAAATCATATTCATAAAAAGAAAAATCCCAAAATGTTAACTCTGGTCTGACAACTTAAATGAAAACGAACAAATGTATCAAAATGTATCATAGACCTAAATATAAAAGGTACAACTATAAAACTAGAGACCAATACAGGAGAAATTCTTTGTAACCTTGAGATATGAAAATATTTCTTATATAGAATCCCAGGGGGGAAAAATTGAATTTTAAAATGCAATTAAAAAATTTTTAAATGCAGTGAAAGAAATGAGCAAAGATTTCAAGAGATAATCTACATAACATGAAAAAATGTTCAAGTATCATTATTACATTATTCACCAATAAAATACAAATTAAAGCTATAATAAGACATCACTACACACTCACCAGAATAGCAAAGACTGGCAACAGCAAATGTTTACAAGAATGTAAAAAAAATTTACTTGTATACATTGTTGTGGGAGTGGAAAATGTTACACCCACTATGAGGCAAGGTCTGGTCTTTTTAAATAAAAAAAAATTAAAAAACACATTTTATTACAATAGGCCATAAGAATATAAAATGTCTCCACAGATCTTCTTAATATGATTGAACAATTGGATGCTATGTAAAGTATATGCCAATAAGCTATTTTTTATAAAAGAGAAGGAAAAATGTCTCAGTGACTCCAACCACAGACACAAGAATGAACTAACTTGAATCTGTCTTCAATCCAACTAAACACAGACACAGTCCTAGAAACTGCTGCAATCTCTTAACTGACTGAGACTTGTGTGCTTCTGCCACCCCCACTCTAGCAAAGCAAATCATTTAAGATTAAAAGGGCAGCATCATGATGAAGTCAACATATGTACTAATGTGCTGGACACAAATGATGTATGTACGGATTGTGATGAGTTGTATGAGCCCCTAATAAAATGATTATTTAAAAAAAAAAAAAAAGGGCAGCATCTACCCAGAGGCAAAGATGGTGCATTGAATTAGAATGTGTGTGAATCGTTGACTGTAAAACATCTGCTCTGTAAACCTGTTAGATTCCTCAGGTGGTAAATACCTCAGTCTTTTCTTGAGAAAGAAATTAATGTTGAAGCCTGGTTTCTGATCCAAGTGGGTTTTTATAAAGGATAGAAGAAGTGTCGGGTTTTACAGTTTACTGAACACGGGACTGCACCCCCACATGGCTGAGCAGAAAGCGGAGGAGCAGCTAAAAGGAAGGCGGTCTGGTCATTTTTAATAAAATTAAACACATACCCACCCTTTGAACAAGAAAATACAAAACAAGTCTGTGCAATGACATGCAAGTATGTTAATAATAGCCACTTTGGAATCTGCCCAGATTTCATCAGGAGAATGAGTAAATAAATACTGTATATTCAGACAATGAAATACTACTCAGTAATATAAAAAGGAACAAGCTACTGACACGTGTTAATAACACACAAGAATTTCAACAATATTATGTTCATTTAAAAGTGTACTCCAAAGCTTTCACACTCTATGATTCACTGCTCTTGACTAGGTGAAATGAAGTGATTACTAAAGTAATCAAAACAGTATTTCCTCTTGGGTGGGACTGATTGAGAAGAGGGAAAGAGAGTAATGATATATTCTGTAGCCTGATAGGGGTTTGAGTTACACTGGTGTATGTACTAGTATTTGTTAAAACTCATCAGATAGTATACATCGGCTATGTCATTTCACTGTAAATTTTATATAAAAAGGAAAGCAAGTCATTTCAATTACTTACATGCATTTAGGGGTAGATTCATTGATGTCCACACTTACATACATACTAGAGTATAAGCCAACCTGAATATCAGCTGAGGCACCTAATTTCACCACAAAAACCACATTAAAAATGTGCTGGAAAACTCGGCTTATACATGAGTATATGTGACATTTCAAAATTAATAAAAAGATATGTTGATGGATGAGAAGAGGGATAGATAAATGGGAAATTATGTGAGAAATCAAATATGTCAAATTATTAATGGCAAAATCTAGGTGCTGGGTATATGGGTATTTACTGTATAATTATTTCAAATTTTTAAATTATAATAAATATATATTTATAAAAATATACTTTGAGACTACAAGTAATAGAACTCTATTTTATTTTTTGAAGTCTATTTAAAAATATTTAAGTACATTTGAAAAAGAACCAGGAGAAACCAATATGAAGAGATGAGAGAATGCGTCTCAGATTGATGAAGGCCCACATGCTGCCACATCCCTGAGTTCAGCACCTGCACCCTGCTGCCACCACTCCCAAGAGAAAGGCTGAAGGGGTGGCTAAGCCTAGGGATATGAAGGCAAGATGAAGGATGAACCTCAGAGGAGATCTGCAAGGTTATCTGCTAAACCAATCCTCCAAATCCAGAGATGAAGTCTAAGGAGAATTACCCTGCAGAAAATGGAGGTGCCAAAACAAGGCCAGACATAGAAAGCTGAAGGTAATGGAGATGCCAGGTGAAGCCTGTGAATTTTTTATAAATATGTACTTCTGGTACCTGACATACCTATTTTTCCCCTTGTTAAATAGACAAAATTTGGGTTTACTGTTTTTGTTTTTTTTAATTCTGCTGTCAGAACACAGAACACTGCATCATGGTTTGGGTAGGAAGGGGCAAATGTCACTAGTAGGATGTCTCCAAAGCTGGATTGATAGGGGGAAAAACACCTTTCCCTTATAGTTTTGAGACACACCTGGCACAAATGCCTTTTATATCTCTATACCCTTTTTTCCCTTTCTGCCTTTAGCAGAGACTTGACTCCCATAAACCCAGACACCTCCTGGGACCTGACCTCATGAGGCTATTTTAATGACATCCCTCAAAAGGATATTAATTGTGAACAAGATTCCCTGGAATGCCATCCTGTTGCATAGAAAATGAGTCCTCTAAAAAGCAGGAGGAGGGAATCTCATTACCAGCAAGAACCAGCAGTGGAGCATGTTCTCTGGGCCCAAGATCTCTGGGCAGAGAACCTCCTATAATCCAGGGCAGCTAAAACAGAAGAGGAGCAGCAGCAAAACCATGAGTCAGGGCACATAACAGAGTGGTGGACTTCCCAACCCACAGAGCAAGTAAAGCTGAGTGCCTCTGTGCAGAACGTTGGTTGGCAGAAAGGAGAGGCTCTGAGCACTTAATCGAGGAAGCTGGGCTTGCTGACCCACGGAAGTGGAGCGGAGTGTCTTCAGCTGAGGTTTAATCAAGTAGGCTCTCTCTGAGCACTTTATTCAGAAAGCTGGATTTGTTGACCCACAGAGCTGGAGTTGAATGCCTTCAGGTTGAGGCTTACAGTGTCCCTTTGGGCTAAATATTAGCAGACCTGAAAGAACTTTGTAAGATGTTCTAATGAACAACTATCCGGAGCATTTCTCAGTGGCCTTGCAACTTGGATCTTAGAACCCAAAGAGTTAAAATAGAGAACAAATTAAGACAACTTACTGCTTATTAAATTCTCCAACCTGGCAATTCCACTACTGAGTAGATATATTATCCAGATAATATCTTCCACATGTGGAAAGTCTCTAGGAAACTGATGTAAGAATTTCATGGTAGCATAATTTATAATTAAAAACAAAACAAAAAAATAGAAACCATTCAAATGTCCATTATTAGTGCCATAGGTAATCTGTGCTATATTGTTAGATAAGGGACTCCTACATAGCAGTGAAAGAAGACCAAAGTAGATGTCAGAAGAGACTCTGAAGCTTGCTCTTGAGAACAGTATAGTGAAGCACAAATAAAATGTTATTATGATATTGGTGAAATGTTCTGATGATGTTGGTTATTATGATGTTACTGAACCCTCATGAACTGCTAGAACAACCAGCAAAAGTCTTGAAGAAACACAGCTAGAATGCGCCTTAGTAGTAAGGACGGCACGATTCTGTTGCGCATTCGTGAGCTCTGTCATCTGGATGACAAAGCTCTGGAGAAGGAGACTATGCTTGATGTAAATCAATGAAAAAGAAGAAAATCCTCCTGACTATGAATTGACTCAGTGAGTGCCAGTGGGCTCAAACAGAACATTTCTGCGGCTGGACAGGAACCGGGCAGTGTCTCCTTCTGTTGTACCTGTGGTCGCTATGAGCCAGAACCAACTTGATGGCCCTAACAATAACACAGCAGTGAAACACAATGAGTACAAGTACAGTAATCAGCAATATTCATAATCAGGAATGCAACACTGATTGACAAAAATAAAGCAAGACGTAAAAGAAAACATACAATCTAGATCCACCAATACGTTGTGTTTCCTCTCTCACTGCCAACAAGTCGGAATGGACAGGGTAGAACTGCCCCTGTGAATTTCCCCACTGTAAATTTTTATAGAACAGAAAGCCTTGGCTCTCTCCTGAATAAGTTGTGTAGAAGCACAAATAAATGTGACAAAACTATAAAGAATGAGACCTCCCCCCCAAGACTATAGCCCTTAGTCACCCTTCAGATCTGGAACTGAACTCACCCCTGTGTTAGAATAATAAACCACCGAGGCTCAAAAAGGCAACATTTACCCAAGGACAGAGGGTTAAGAAAGGAGGCAGAATGGAAACAGGAAACACTCAGAAGAAGTGGGATAAATATAGAGGGGATTTAAAGGGAAGAATTAAAACAAACTGAATAAATTATTAATAGTAAAACTGAACTATCTGCTTGCTCTGTAGACTTTCACTTTTATCACAGAAAGTTTTATAAAAAGTAAATGATAATCAGAAGTCATATTGAGGATAGCAGGTAAGGGCAGAGGACAGGATCAGAGAAGCCCGAGGGCCTCAGACGTCATGAAAAAGTCCTACTTGACTGGGTGGGAGATACTTGATGTGATTTATATTGTTCATCTTTAGACCTTCCATATTAACTTGTAAGATCCATATTAACTTGTAAGAATTATTTTGGATCTATTCAACTATTTAATACAAGTAAATTATAATACACAAAATTTTTGAAAACCTATTTTAAATGGTAAAATTGGTCTTTAATGATATTCTTTGCCTACCCGAAAAATCTTGTGCATCCTCATGGTGGCTGAACAAAAGATAAACCTTGTGAGAAGCAAGCGAAGAAATTCATCTCCAAAAAACTGAAGAAATGCCTGATCTGCAAAGAGGACAAAGGTGACAGTAAAAAAAAAAAAAAAAAAAAACCTCAAAAGAAAAATGTCAAAGAGGAAGAAAATCTTCTCAATTTTCCTGCCTGGGACAGATACCTTTAAAAATTCAAACAATTAAAAATATAACAAGACTGAGCCATAATAGTACATTCTGCCTAGCCTCCAGTTAGATTAGTTGGGTACCTATTGAACGTGAGTGAGTCAGTAGCTGGGCAATATCTCGGTTGATTTTTCGAAGATATTCTTGACACTTTTCCCAGAGGCCTCTACGCATGCTTGATAATCCAGAGACAAATAGGAAGGCCATTAGAGGATTGTTCAAAAAGAGAGTGAAGAGGCTACCTCGTTGAGATTGATCTGTAATAACAAACATGTTATAGACAACAATTTTATACAAGAGATACATTTGAGTAATATTATGTACTGACAACCTATAAAATTAAAGGGATATTATTAAATCATAGTTCAATAAAGCAGATTCTGCATGGAACTACAAAAAACATAGCCCAGGTATCTTGCTTTGTGCTGAATATTAGTAAACAAGAGAAATAGCAAATGAACATATTCTTAGCTATTGTACCAAAGTAACAATTTCTTCCACACAGAAAGTGCTGGAACACAATGCATGATGGAAATATCTGGTAAATACCGGAACAGCCCATCTTCTCCATTTTCCTTTGACAGCTGCTCTTTCTCTCCCTTCAAGGTTCTCTTCTTGGCTGTCCACATTGCTGATCTCACTGTCTCCCATGATTTGTCAGTCTGTTCCTAATGACTCCCAGTGCTCTATCTGCAGCCTAGATTGGACTCCTTAGGTCTAAAACTCTGCCGTCCTGCATTAGCAAACAGCCTCTTAAAATGTTACTGGTCCAAAATGAGACGTGCTGGTCAGTGTAAAATACATACTGGATTTCTAAGACTTAGTACAAAATAACATTATTAATACTAATTTCAACCAACTATTTTTCACTTTAAAAAATATGACTACTAGAACATTTTAAATTATACACATGATACACACAAATATTTTTACCGGACAACAATGCCTTCTAGACTATATATCCAACCTAGTTCTCACATGTAACATGTTAAAATTTAAAAACAAATGATTTCCCTTTTCTCCTCAAATATGCTTCTCAATAAGTATCTATTTCTACCTGCAACTCAGTTAGAAATCTGGGCACCCTCTGCTTTACCCTTAAATCCCCACAACTAGTCCATCAAGTCCTTTCTGGTGCCACGTACCCAGTCACTGTACTAACTTCAGCCATCACCCTCCCACCTCCTCATACGCATCAACGACCCTCTCCAGTTCATTTTCTAAAAGGTTATCTGGGTGCACTTTCCTGAGTCTCCTCTGTAGACTCTTTTGAAGGCACCCGGTGACTTCTACTTAAGTCTCTTAATAAACCATTGTATTTATTTATTTATTTAATTTAAATAAATTATTTTATTTGGGTCTCTTACAGCTCTTATAACAACCCATACATCAATTGTATCAAGCACATTTGTACATATGTTACCATCAATATTTCCAAAATTAAACCATTTTAAAAGGCTTTTTAATAACACAGCTATACAATATAAAACTCTATTCCCCTTAGCTAGAAGGAACATCTTTAATTCTCTAAATGTAACAAACTCTCTCACTTCAGGGTCTCAGCACGTGCTATTTCTCTGCTGTGAAATTCTTGTTCAACCATACCCTATTTCCAAATAAGTCCACGTTATCTTTCAAATTCATTTTAGACGACAATTCAGCCACTTCTCTCACTCTAAGTCCTGGCTAGGTTTTCCTCCTCTGGGTTCCCTGAGTTGCTTCTGATGGAATACTTACATGGCTGTCTGTATCTTTGACTAGACATTTGGCCCTAGAGCCCAAGAATTGTATTTGGTTGGTGTGGAATCTCCAGTAATGTTTGTAAAATGAAAGAAGTTAACTCTTGGCTAAAGAGAAATTAGCAGGCTTTAGTTGTCAAAGGTACAAGAACCAATCGGATATTCTAATTACTGTATTTAGCTACCTGCTAGTTTTGTGCCCAGGTGGAGGGACAACTCCCTTTTGCAAAAGTGACTGTTAATGCATATATCCACACCATTTCTCCTCCCCTGCCCCCAGGTCCCCCCAAAAGAACTTTGAATCTGCTATAATTAAGCAATCCATTTAAGGTTCTGGAGTTCTAAACTTGATAGGACAAAAGAGATGATATGGGATCAAAAAATGTCAAGGACATATAATACAAATAAATATATTAACAATAGCCAAAACACAATATTTATTATATACCTAGCACTATTCTGTTTCTATCCCTATTTGACAGATAAAGAAACCAAGCACAAAATGGTTAAGTAATTTCCCAAGGTTACTCAGCTAATAAGTAGTGGAGTTGAGATTCAAATTTCCTCAGGCAGTCTCCAAAATCCATGCTTTTATCCTTTACACGATAAAGCCATTCAGGTGACATAATCCTGATACTAATGCATTAGACCATGTGCTACTATATAAAGCTGCATCTTGACAGGATGAATGAACAGCAATAAGTTCTCTTTAAGTAATAGGAGGGTGTCACATTCTGACAAGAAACAGGATATCAAAGTCCTCAAAGCAGGAGAATTTTACCGTTGTTTGAAGGTAAGTTCTATCCCTTAAAATAATTTGGCTTCTGGATGCATGAACTTATGATTTCTACAAGTTTTTCCCTATTAAATAGCAGAACTTACCTCAAAACAACGGTGAAAGTCTCCAGCTTCTCTCAGGCATTCAAATGCTGACCATCACTTCCTGTGTCAAACTATGTCAGCAGACAGGACTTCTGGCTGGGAAGTAGCAGTAAAATGCCATCTCCCAGAGAGACATCAGCACTATTCACAGTTAGGGAGATAGTGAAACAGTGACAAGTACTGCTAAAACAGTGTTAAGGTTTGTTTAGTATTTTACCTAGCTAATTGACTGGGGAGTTAGAATTAGATTTTATGTGTTACTTATTAAGAATAAATTATCAAAGACAAAAAGTCTTTCATTTCCCAGCCAGCTTGAGCAATGGCTTCAGCACAGATCTGTCTCCCTAGCTGACTTAGAAGAGGTTCTTTTATTTTCCGAGTAGAACAAATTAAAAATGTGAACAAAAGAAACCCTTTCAGTGGTGCCAGTGTCTCATTAGAGTATCCTCATTCTTAGGCACTGTGTGGGGAACTTTTCCACACCACCAACCTAACAGTCTTAAAAGATGCCTAAAGTATGTAGCCAAAGAGACAAGCAATCATGCTACATAGATGATCTCTTAGCTTTTGGAAAGCCCCTAGTAGGCACATTTGAAAAGGCAACATCCAACAGCAAGTAACAAAACCTCCTTTTTCTCAAGGATGATTTATCTTTTCTCTTAAAGTTATTTCAAGGCTTAATGGTAGCGAAAATTAATGTTTTTTTTAAACAAGGCTTTTGAGTATATTTCAGATTGACACCTGCCACATTAAACATTCTAAGTCCATAAGTGATCATTGTGGGGAGGAAAAAACAAAGATCAGTATTATTTCACAGTCAATGTTCACTTCAACCTATGGGTAGAACAGAAAATGACAGCACATACCTTGTAATGCTTTTGGATATGCTGTCGGAGAAAGCAAGCAGACTAGTGGCTGTCCAAACAAGTTTGTGAAATTCTGTTATATAAAACAATTTAAAATACTCATTAAAAATGTGACCAATGAGAGTTACTCAGTAACATTCCTAAGCACTTTAGTGTTCTGTTTAGGCCCTTTTACTCATAGACAGATACGGAAATACCACAAATGGAAGAAGAAACTAACATGTAAATACATCTACTATGCAGAATAAGCTAAACAGAAAACAAGATCTAGGACTTGGTTCTCAGCCAATCTCACAGGCTTCGTATATAAGAATTAGCTCCATCTCTTAATGTGGATTTAACTGTCTGCATAAAATATACAAAACCAGAAGATCAATGTGTTCATTTACAATGAGAATTAAATGGGCACTCAAACTAGAATATGCAGGGTTAAGGATAGTCTTTCCCTAAAGGCAGATATAAGTATATGGTAAACAAACTCATTATCAAAACAGTATGAAAATAAAAACCCCTATAATTTATCTCATAGGAATAAATAAGAATGAAAAACCAAAAACAACTCCCAAAATAACTTTATGCCTCAATGTCAACAATAAAGACTTGAACAAATGGAAAGACAGGTGTTCCTAGAGAATTGATTTTAATGATGTCATCACATTAATTGAAATTTAACCCAATCTCAATAAAAACTACCACAAAAATTTTAAATTCTGTAAGTAAAAAAGCAAATTCTACAGTTCATACAGATATTTAGGAAAAATATGGGGGCGGGGGGGAAACAACTATTATTCATTAGATAGTAAGACATATAAAGTCTTAGTAATTAAAATTGAGTGGCATAGGTTTCCTCAGAGTTGAACACAGAACTACTAATGATCCAGCAATATCCATCCCAGATACAGACCCAGAAGAAATAAAGGTAGGAACACAAACAGAAATCTGTATATCAGTTTTCACTTTCCATCACCATCAAAAGCTGGAAGCAACTAAAATGTCTATCAACAGATGAATGCAGTCACACAATGGAACACTGTACAACCGTAAACAAGAAATAGCACCTCTAGGTGTCTTGTAAAAGCAGATGAAGATCCTCTCTGGATCAAGGTACTGTCATTCTAGTGTCAATGACTGTCCCACGAACAGTCTTACGAATAATGAGAACCCAGTTCAAAACCAAGCATATAAAGAAACACAAACACAAAGGAAGTCTTTAAACACTACAAGCAAGTATATTTTTACATAAAATGATCAAATATAGGTTACAGATTATAAAATAAACATGCTCGTTACAAAAACAAATGTGAAAACAAAAATTAGAAAATTATACAAAGTGGCATGGTGTATTGGAAATAGAAGCCAAAAGAACTTCTGGACATGAGAAATTCAGTAGAGGGATTTAATAGCAAATCAGACACAGATAAGAACAGATTTGTGAACTAAAAGCAATCAGGAGAAAGTATCCACATCTCAATCAGGGAAATAAAGAAATGGAAAAGATGGGAGAGAGGTTAAGAAAAGTAGACAACATAGTGAAAATGCCTTATATATGTTTAATCAGAGTTCCAGAGGGAGATGAGAGAAAAGATGAAGCAGAGCTGATAGTTGAAGAAATAAAATTCCATAGTCCCGTTACAAAAATAGCAAAAGACTCTAATGTAGCATGTCCAGAAATCGAACAAACCTCCTATAGGATAAATATAAAGCAACTAAGTACAGATATCACAGTGTAACTGCACAAAAGAAGATAGAGGAAGGTTTTCCAGAGCCGCAGGAAAGGAGTGAGAGGCTCACTGGAAGAAGAGCTCTTTTTTTTTTTTTTTTTAAACATTTTATTAGGGGCTCATACAACTGTTATCCCAATCCATACACACATCAATTGTGTAAAGCGCATTTGTACATCGTTTCTCAAAACATTTTCTCTCCACTTAAACCCCTGACATTAGGTCCTCATTTTTCCCCTCCCTCCCCGCTCCCCCCTCCCTCATGAGCCCTTGATAGTTTATAAATGGTTATTTTGTCATATCTTGCCCTGTCCGACGTCTCCCTTCACCCACTTTTCGGTTGTCTGTCCCCCAGAGAGGAGGTCACACACAGTTCCATGTAATCGGTTCCCGGAAGAAGAGCTCTTGTCTAACATTGTTTGTTACGTCTCCTGAGATTATCACTACCTGCGGCAGTCAAATAAGATGAGGCTATTTCAACAAATGTGCAAGTTATTTTTATTTATAGGAATTGAACTCTGTCAAATTTTCTTCTTCTAAAGAAAATAAAGGCTTTCCCAAAACAGCTAATGGCACATTAAAAGAAAACAAATGTATTCTTCTATTGTGACTATTGCTACACTTATCACACCTTTCTAGTTTAGGAAATTCTTTCCATTATCCTTAAAAACTATTTGGGGCTGTCTGCTGTGCCAACACCGCTTGTGGGCCCGTCCTGCTCCTTCTGCTCTGCCACCTTCCTTCCTGAGTGGTGCCGGGTCAGCGCTGTGGTCGACACTTAGCTCTAAGACATCTTGGGAATCCTGTCTGGCACCAGTGAGAACCAGCATACAGAAAGTTAAGGCAAGGAATACCATCCTGAAAAGAGCCCAAATGCTGGGGACAAATTCGAAGAAAAAGTTTTGCATATGAAGTACACTCAACTGCTGAAAAGTGTGAGCTATATGACAGATAGGGAGAGCAAGGTCGTAGGGATGGTAGTGGCAGCGGTGGTGGTAGAGATGATATTTTCCCTCACATTTTAATGGAGGATTGTTCAGCTTCATGGGCAATGAGAATAGAAGTCGAAATGGCAGGAAGGAGAAAGCATGATGCATCTGCTCAAAATGTCTTTAGAAAATTTGTTAATGGCAAGACAACCAAACTACAACCCAGCAAGAATGAACTCTGTAGTGCGTGCAGTGATCAAGGTGGAAAATCTGATAATCTGTACTTGTTCAGAAGCGTCATGCTTGTCGGGGTCAAGGGGTACAATCATCATCAGACAGCTCACTCCAGGAATGGGACAACGAATGCAGTCTGTGTGCTGTGATTATAATGGAGAAGGAGAGGTAATTAATGGAAAGGACTGCTGTGAAAAATGTGATGGGAAGAAGGTGATTAAAGAAGTTAAGAGTCTTGAAGTCCATGTAGACAAAGGCATGGAACATGGCCAGAGAATGACGTTCACTGTGAAAGCAGACCAGGCCCCTGGAGTGGAACCAGGAGCTCCTTTCCTTCTGCTACAACAGGAGGTACTCCAGAGAGATGGCAATGGTTTGCATATGACGAGCAAGATAGGACTTGTTGAAGCGCTCTGTGGATTGCAGTTCATCTCTAAACATTTTTGATGCCCATCAGACTGGTGAACTATGCCCCTTGGCAAAGTAATGGAACCAGCATGTGCTTGAAGTGGTGAAACCCCAGAATCACAATCCCTTTGAAAACGGTGATCTCTACATAACATTTGATGTCAAGTTTCCTGAAGATCAATGGATCAATCCAGAAAAGTTTTGGGAACTACATGATCTTCTACCATCAAGACCAGAAGTTCGTAATGTAACTGGAGACACAGAAGAGGTAGAGCAGGAATTTGAAAGCACTCGGGGCTTGGGAGGTGGTCAGATGAGGAAAGCAGCACTCACCATGGCAGTGTCCCATCAGTAAACTCTGCAAACAAATGCACAGGTGGATTGTATTTCCATGTTTACCTGATTAGTTTCCAGCGAATTAGCCAGAATGTCTGATCAAACCAGATGAACTGATGGGACAGCTCAGGTGGTCTACGTATAAACTTTAGGTTCTGTTTCTGATAACCTGTCCTTGATGTTTTTAATTTTTTTGTGGAATTTATGTTTCATATTTTTAAGTCAAACCCCACATTGTAAGCTTGTGTAAAGTGTCCTGAACCTTTGTGTTTGGCTGCACCTGCATAAGCTGTTACAAATAGAATAAAGCATTTCATAGCCTGTTATCTTTCATTTAGATGACTGGAAAATGGGCTTTGCACATAGAGGGTTTGGAGCAGACTGGGAACAATGGGAAAACTCATATTAGCTGCAGTTGTAAAGTTTGAGTTTTTTTCTGTTCTTTTGAGTTTTTTCCCCCCCCATACATTATTTTGTGAAAGGTTTTTTGGAACTCCATAATAAAAGGCAGTTGGTGTAAATTACTCTTTGTGTCACATTTTTAGATAGAACAGATTTTGAACTGACAAATGTAATCTTTAAAAACTGGATAACAAACCCAGGGACAAGGGAACAACAAGCGATCCAAATTGGTGGGGAGGTGGGTGTGGGAGACCTGGTAGGGCAGGATCAAGGGGAAC
>NW_022103929.1:352762-365717 GCF_000313985.2 Echinops telfairi | reverse complement strand
ATGTAACAATGATGAGAAATACAACCCTCACTGACCCATAGCCCTATAGGGGACAACACTAGAGATACAGTGTGGGAAGTGAGCCCAATTTGACCCCACCACACTGAGGCAAAACACTTAAGGCATGCAACAGAACAGCAAGGAAGTCCTGAGAGAGTACCAAAAATAGACTTTGGGGCTAGGGTGTGGTACTCCATCAGACTCCACAGGAAAACTCCTAAACGTCAATAAACAGACCTTGAACTATTTACAGGCTTTTCTTTTTTTGTGTCATTGGTTTTTTTCTTGTTGTCATTGTTTTCTTTTGCTCTGTCTTGTTTTTTTGTGTATATTATTATCTGCAGATTCATCTAGATAAGATATGCTGGATAAACAATCTGGAGGGGAAAACAATGGACCAATGGTTCTAGAGGGGCATGGGAGACGGGGAGGTGGGGGAAAGGAAGTGGTGTTAACCAACCCAGGGAAAAGGCAACAACAAGTGATCCAAAATCAGTGGCAAGGATAGTGTAAGGGGCCTGGTAGGGATTGATCAAGGGCAATGTAACTGAAACCCAAATGAGTATGATAGTGGGACAAGAGGAAAGTCAAAGGAAATAGAGGAAAGAGCTAGGAGGCAAAGGGCATTTATAGAGGTCTAAATACAGGCTTGTATATATGTAGATATATTTATATATGATGATGGGGAAAGAGATCTATGTGCACATATTTATAGGTTTAGCATTATGGTAGTTGATGGACCTTGGGCCTTCACTCAAGTACTCCCTTAATGTAAAAACACTGTTCTATTAAACTGGCATTCCATGATGCTCACCTTTCCAACATGATTGTTGAAGACAAATGGGTACATAAGCAAACGTGTTGAAGAAAGCTGATGGTGCCTGGCTATCAAAGGATATAGCGTCTGGGGTCTTAAAGGCTTGAAAGTAAACAAGTGACCATTTAGCACAGAAGCAACATAGCCCACATGGAGGAAGCACAACAGCCTGTGTGATCATGAGGTGTCGAAGGGATCAGGTATCAAAAAACAAAAAATCCTATCATTGTGAATGAGGGGGAGCTCAGATTGGGGTTCCAAAGCCCACCTGTAGGCAACTGGACATCCCCTTACAGAAGGGTCTCGGGGAGGAGATGAACCGTCAGGGTGCAGTGTAAAAACATTGAAACATACAACTTTCCTCTAGTTCTTAATTGCTTCCTCCCCTCACTATCATGATCTCAATTCTACCTTATAAATCCGGCTAGACCAGAGCATGTACTCTGGTAAAATTTGGAACTGGAAACACAGGAAATCCAGGACAGATGATCCCTTTAGGACCAGTGGTGAGAGTGGCGATATGGGGAGGGTGGAGGGAAGGTGGGGTAGAAAGGGGGAACCGATTACAGGGATCTACATATAACCTCCCTGGGGGACGGACAACAGAAAAGTGGGTGAAGGGAGACATCAGACAGTGTAAAATAGGACAAAATAATATTTTATAAATTATCAAGGGTTCATGAGGGAGGGGGCGGGGGATGGGAAGGGAAAAAATGAGTTGATACCAAGAGCTCAAGTAGAAAGCAAATGTCTTGAGAATGATGAGGGTAACAAATGTACAAATGTGCTTGACACATAATGGATGTGTTTAACAATTGTGATGAGTTGTACGAGCCCCCAATAAAATGATTTAAAGAAAAAAAGACATGGATAATGTACAGTGGTCAGTGTAAGACATGAAAACAATAATTTATAAATTATCAAAGGTTCTGACAAAATAATTTATAAATTATAAAGGGTTCATAAGAGAGGGGGAGAGGGGAGGGAGGGGGAAAAGGAGGAGCTGACACGAAGGGCTTAAGTGGAGAGCAAATGTTTTGAGAATGCCGAGGGCAACGAATGTACAAATGTACCTTACACAATTGATGTATGCATGGATTGTGATAAGAGTTTTATGAGCCCCCAATAAAATGATTTAAAAAAAATTATCAAGGGTTCATGAGGGAGAGAGGAAAAAAAATGAGGAGCTGATACCAAGGGTTCAGGTAGAAAGAGAATGTTTTTAAAATGATGATGGAATCATATGTAGAAATGTGCTTAACACAATGGATGTAGGTATGGATTGTAATAAGAGCTGTAAATGCCTCCAATAAAATTATTAAAAAAAAAAACAAATAGGATGTTTCTTTGGTTCTGGATCTTAAACTGCCCTTTCAAAAAGCCATGCACCTGATTTCTAAAGTGATTAACCATTTTATAAGTTTAAAAGACGAAAAGGACATTAGTAGGAACAGGCTTTAATGGCTTTGATTGATGCGAAGTTATGTAATTCCTAAATTATCTTGAGTTTGGGGGCCAAGCTAACCTAGGTCTCTGTGTCTACCACCACCACCATCCTTTAAAAATAAGGTAACAGCAAGTCAGTAGTGGAATTATGTCTGTGTAGAACCTGTTTAAGATGCTCAGTGTTCATTAAACATCACGTTAAAGATTCTATTTTCAGTAAGTTGGATATTTTTAATTTGGGGGAAGTAGCAATTGTTACTAATATTTTAGAAGAGTACGACTTTTAGGCTGCTTTGAGAAAATCAGGTGAGAGGAGTATGACAAGAATGTTATGTTTCTCTTCTTTCCATGTTTTGATTATTCCTTTCTTTTCATTCTCAGATATGCTTAAAACACTCTTATTTGAGGCAAAAAGAAAAAATATTTTATATTTGTAAAAGGATGAGGGAAAACTGAAAACTAGAAATTGAAATTATGCCATCCCTGAGCCTAAATATAGGACTTGTAGCTTATTTCTACATTTGTTGGGACCAGAATTAAAAAAAAAAAAAAGATGTCTTGATACTAATGAAGACCTATGAGTTTTAAATTACTGCCCAATCCACTCTACCTCCATTGTGCAAAAATGTCTCCTAACTAGCCTGGGCAAGACTCAACAGTATAGTAGCTTTGTATCCAAGGTTAGTTCCCTACAACCACTATCAACAGAAGAAATATAGTACAGTGGCAATATAAAGTCTACAGTCTTTCCAATAAAGGTTCATAAAACACTTAAAAAAAAAAAGAACTATCTAGGAAATCTGAAAGCCAACATACAGTTTTACACAAGTCTTGATATTTCACAAATGAGGTTCAGACAAGCTAGCAAAGTCCTCTTTTTCTAAATGTGGAGAGCATGGGCTCGGAAGTAAGAAAGCTCTGTGCTGACATCACTTAGGCGAATCACTTAAGTTCCATAGCCTCTTTCTTCATCTGTAAATAGAATAGCACCTACTTTTCCTTATCCATGTAACAAAGATTTATTAAGGATATTTTAGAGTGAAGCACAGGTGACATAAATATCTAAGAACATATAAACACACACACACACACACACACGCACGCACGCACGCACGCACGCACGCACAGATTTCTGGAAATACAAAGCACAGTGCTAGCCTTCAGACCTTGACATTCCAGGCAAGAGAATCATTAAATCTTCTATGGTGAATATGACCCGGCCAAAATGATCAGTTAAAAAGTAAGTAAGTTAACATCTTTCTAAAAGTATTATTAATGAATGAACTATTCCAATTAGGTACAGAGGACTACAATGATTGTTTGCATTTTTCTGTAAACTAGCTATTGTTGGGATTCTAACATTCAACTTTAAAGTGTTTTACTGATGTTGGCATTCTTTATAGAAATAATTGAAAACCATCGTTCCAAGAGCAGAACAGTAACATAAAAAAATAAAGCTAGATCTGTCATTTAGTTTACCATCCAAGGGCATCCTCTGCCCTCCAAAAACATCCGTGTATCTAAATCCATACGTTAATATTCCAAGACTATCCCTACATAACATGGGATAGACATTGCAATTAACTAGAAGGGCTCAGTATGTGGAGAGAGAAACGTTGGAAGAGTATAAAATAAAATTAACCCATGTGCTCCTATCTCTAGAAAAGAAAATTGTCCTGGGATATGTAACAAAAATAAGCCTCCCACCAGTGATCTTGGAAATCTTGATATTTTTTTTTCCTGCAGAAGGATTTATTACTTTCCACTGAATGTCCATTCATGCGTTTTCTTCCTTTCTATTCATAGCACCAGATCCTGACTAGCATGCACAACCTCAAAAGAAAAGAGAGACTAAATGCAAACTGTGTAAAATGGAACGAAACAAAGTAACACAAAAAGGCACACATTAAGTGTGGGTCCCCTCGGGTTGGAGCCACACGGTCTAACATGTGCAGCAGTGTGCATAGAACTCACCTTATATGCCACACTGTTGGACGAATCCACAATGATAAACAGGGGCTTCCTTGTGAACGGATAGAGATCTCCAGGATGAAGGCTGAGAAAAGGACCACAAAAATAATGATGAAGACTTGCTTAATCATACTAGCCAAGTCTCCCAAATAGTATTTCTCTGACGAGGCTGCTCTTAACTCCTTATTACCATCTCCCTGAGAGAGAGACCATTAAATTAAGCAGGAAAAAAGTCAGTTTGTATTTACTGCCATAGCCAAACTGGGAGCTTTATTTGGAGAGAAAAGAAGCTCAGAAATACTGACAGGTATTGTGTCCTCCAACCAGGATATATTTTCAATGACTGAATAGTGCTTAATATAGAATAAATATTTGTTTAATAAATATCAACTAAAATGCTGATTTCCTCCTATAGATGTGTAAAAATTGCTGGATTTCAAATAAAAGTAGTAGTCCAAAGGAGTCCAATGGTATCATGATTAAGTGTTTGGCTCTTGGTGGTTCGAGTCTACCAGCTGTTCTATCGGAAGATTTGGCAGTTTGCTTCTGTAAAAATGACAGGACTTTGAAAATGATGATCGCAACATTTGCACAAATGTGATTGATACAACTGATGTATGGATTGTTATAAGAGCTGTAAGAGCCCTCAATAAAATGTTTTTAAAAAAATAAATTACAGGAAACCCTGTGGGGCCATCCTCTTATAGGTGGCTTGGAGGCGGGATCGACAACACAGCAATGAGTGATAGCAATCTGTACCCTAGGAACTTCTGTTGTAGAACAAGGCCCCACTTCACTTAACATTTTAAAAGGGAGCTATAATTTTTGAAAGACTGGAGACAGGAGAATACATACCAGTGCATTTCCTTGTGGGATTGATTACGTTTGTGGATGGCATCTCCATTTATAATATCCCGGTTACTATTCGTAAGTACACCTCCAAAATCATAAGGACCTATAAAATCCAAGGGGACAATCCTAGACTTCAATATGAGAGTAACATGGATCTGATGTTAAAACATGTATTTGTGACTCTCTCATTGCTACAGCATTCAAGTTAGAAAAATTTTATTATTTAAAAAATAACATTTAAACTTAAATGATTTTAGCATGTTGCCTGCTCCAACACTTTTCTTAAAAAATCATTTAATTATTAATCCATTCATCAACTACAATATAATGAAAACAAAACAAGAATCTACTGCATCTCATTATTCTGCGTTATACAAGGGATGGAAAACCTGAAATATTCAAAATGATTTTTATATTTCAAGCAAAATGAAAACCTCAGGCTTACGAATATTATTTCAATAACACTGCAGAATGAAATATTTCCCAATTACCTCTTTTCTAGAAATTATTTTCTTGTTGTTGAGACTACATACAGTAAGATATACACCAATTCACCCATTCCTCCGTGTATGATTATTCGGCAACACTGAGGTGCTGACGACATTTTCTTAGGTGAGTAACAATTCTCACCCTCCTCCTCTGAGGTGTCCCTCCCCCAGAACACAAACTCACTTTCCCTCAAGGCTCCTAGCTAATCTTTCAAGTTGCTGCTGGCCATTTGATCTCATATAAACTGCTCTGGAAACATAATGGTCAAGGCTGACATTTTTCTCTAGGTAAGCTAAACTATTGCTTGGTTTTAAAAATATCACGGGCTATTGTTGGTAGAAGGCTTAAATGTCTCTCTCAGGGTCATAGTTTCAGAAGTTCATCCAATTTTCATGGCTCCATGAAGTCTGAAGTCCATGGTACTCAAACCCCTCTTATATACAATATGACCTACAGTGAGGCAATCACGGTCATATTTAAGAAATTATTTGAAAATTCTTATGCACAATAACTTAATTTGTAACAAATGTTGCCAAATTTCAATGTGTGGGAAAATCCATTAGTATTACTATTGCACCAGTCACTGCTGTTCTGGTTTTGAAGGTAACACTTCGCCACTAGGCATTGTCAATTAGCTAAATTCTTTTCTAAATGGGGGATATTCAGAATAATCTCTGTTAAGGGAACATTCACTTGTTACCTACTACTTTGAAAAAGGTAAGTTTAAGGTTGGGCCCAAAGAACCTGATTCAACAGCGTTTCAAGACATGGAAATAATTCCTTAAAAATAAAATGACTAAAAAAATAATAATAATAAAAAATAAATAAAATGACTAATTTTATTACCAAAAGAACTCAAGTAATTTAAGGTTTTGCATCATTCAGTGTTATGTTTTTCTCTAAAAATAATAACCAAAAAATTGTAATAAAAAGACTACAGCGATTTTTGTTTCGTTTTCTTTTCATTATAACATTTTAAGAATTGTCATGCAAGGAAGATGGCAGGGACATGCATTGTATAAAGGAATGCAAATTTCAACAAACAGATGAAGAGGAGAAGGTTAAAAATTATTTTTCCCCAGAGATTTAATTGTATTATTTACATACAAGTTACTCATCTTCTGAGCAATTCTAGACTGATATTTAATCTGAGCTGTTTTAAGCTTCATTCTGAAACCGCATCCCAATATTCCATGGGCTGAATATATAAAAAAATAAATAAAGGACAAAACCAACAAAATCATGACAAAGACATGAACTTTCCCAGTTATAGAAGTGCACTGTTTTCTACAAAGACTTTTAGCCACCTGTAGCTGTTGGCCTGATTCCCTCTGAAAAAATTTAGTGATATGAAGTAGATATTCAAGCTGGCTTCCACCATCCTTTATGAATTCAAAACATACAACTCCTTATACAAATACACCTTGGAAAATTTAAAATTAAAGCATGCATTTAATATATGAATTTTCTGATTGCTTATAGGCTTCAATATATACTATTGCAGCAAATAAAACAGACTGGGGTATCAATGTAATTGCCAATTAAAAAAAAACCACCAGGTTTCAACATTAAGAAGCCTTTCAAAATAGCTTTAGATGATATGTGGGCTACGGGCCATCGTCTTGTAGAAAATAAAGAGAATTCAAGCCCTGCTCACGACAGGGAGCATTCCTTTATTGTACCTTCACTATCAGAACGACCTGTGGGAAAAACGCCAGTAGCCGACAGGTAAATCAGAAGCACACTATTGGCAGGCAGCTCCTGAAATGAAAGAAAACAACAAACATAAAACAATACAGTTTCATTTCAATTTAATGATATTTAATGTGATGGGTGGGGTGATGAACAGCTCACTCAATTAATTTATCATCTGCAATTGCTACCAAAAGCTGTGAAGACATTTTCTGCTTCAGAAATTCTATCATTTAGAGAATATTCTCTGAAAACTTGAAATAGAGAAATAAAGGTCTCAACCGTAAGTTGAAAAGACAAGCTCCCCTCCATGTCAAGTATTACCTTCAATTAATTCCTTGAGAAATAAAAGAAGGCTAAACGAAGAAGACGGAAGCCGTGACACATAAAGATCACAACAGAAGCTAAAGAGACAAGGAGCTTCCTCCAGAGCTGACACAGGAGGAAGACTTCCCCTAGAGCAGGCATCCTCATGTCAGACTTTTAGCCTCCTCAACTGTGAGAAAATAAATCTCTTTGTTAAAGCCACTCATGTGTGGTATTCCTATTATAGCAGCACTAGATCATTGAGGCATTAATAAATACTCCCATCAATAACTAGTTAAGATTATTCACATCATAAGCAATTTCCATTTCAAAAACAGCTATGACTAGGACAGTTATTCTAAAGACAAGTTATCATTTAAATATTCTAACTAAATTCTGTACTTAAATTTTCAAAGAGTAACGCTCAGATTCTAGCTAGTATACATTTGTCCCCAAAGATTTAATTGTATTATTTACATACAAGTTACTTATCTCCTATGCAGATAATAAAATATATTGCATTATATGTACCTTAAAAGACGCTGCTAAGAATGTGTACAGTTGGCTAAAGGTTGGTTTATAGAGCAGATACTTGTGGGGATTTTCTCGTCTGGTAGGCTTGTCGGCTGATTCCTAGATAGAAAACAATACACACAGATGTTGTATTTGAGGGATGTCTTATCAGTGAATACTTAACTATCTCTTTATTACACATCTTTCCCTTTACTCATTGTTTTTGTTGTTGCTGTTTTTAGGCGCCAAGTCAAGTTTGACCCATAGTGACCTATACACAACAAAAGGAAACAATGCCCAGTCCAGTGCCATCCTCACAATTGTTCCCATGCTTAAGCTCAGTGTTAGAGTCACTGTGTCAATCATCTCTTGAGGGCCGTCCTCTCTTTTACTGCCCTTCTACTTTACTAATCATGATGTCCTTCTTCAAGGTCTCTCCTGACAATATGTCCAAAGTATGTAAGACCAAATCTTACTTCCTTGCCTCTAAGGAGCACTCTGGCCATACTTTTTCCAAGACAGATTTGTTGGTTCTTTTGGCAGTCCATGGTACTTTCAGTATTCTTCTCCAGCACTACATTTCAGATGCATTAATTCTTCTTCAGGCTTCCTTATTCAACATCAAACTTTCACATGCATATGCGCAACTGAAAATATCATGGCTTGGGTCAGACACACCATAGTCCTCCAAGTAAGATCCTTGGTTTCCAACACTTTAAAGAGATCTTGTACAGCAGATTTACCCAGTGCAATGAGTCATTTATTGCCTGACTGCTGCTTTCATGGACATTGATTGTGGATCCAAGCAAGACAAATCCTTGACAACGTCAATTTTTTGTCCATTTATCAAGATGTATCTATTGGTCTAGTTGTGAGGATTTTGGCTTTCTTTACACTGAATTATAATCCATCCTGAAGGCTGTAATCCTTGATCTTCATCAGCAAGTGTTTGAAGTTCTCCTCAATTTCAACTACCAAAGTTGTGTTATCTACATACTGAAAATTATTAATAAGCCTTCCTCCAATCCTTATGCTGCATTCTTCTTCATATAGTCCAGCTTCTTATACATGGATCAAGAGACAGTTGTTTGAATAGAACAAGAGAATACGCATGGTTTAAAATCAGAAAAGGTATGCGACAGGGTTGCACACTCTTACTATACTTATTCAATCAATATGCTCAGCAAACGATCAGAGAATCTAGATTATTACTTTTATGTTTATCCTGTTTCTCATCGAGATAATTTTATCCATAGGAGGAGTATTAGTGGCATTCCAGAAGATCAGAAGCAATAAAACTGTTAACAAAATAGCCAATGTGGGGAGAAGATTACCTGCATTCCTGGTTTATTCATTTGAGATGCCAAATTCATTGGCTCCCTTTCCAAAGCTTGTAACATCCGGAACATGTCAACAGTTAGCTCACTGAATTTAACCTGGAAATAAACAAACATGGCCATCACGTCAGCTCAAAGACGTGAAAGTCTTTCATTACAGTTTTTTATCAGGTATACTTAATGACAATGGGTATTTTATTCTGCAATTCATTATTTATTAAGAAAATTTTCAAAGACTAGAGAATTTGAAGAATTATAATAATACCCATATTTCTTGCATCTAGAGCTTATAATTATTATTTGTATACTTAGTTCATCTTCCATCTATCCTTCTATAGATCAATCATTCCCTCAGGTATTCAAAATAAAGCAGCCAGTGAACACAAGGATAAAATATTGCTAACATTGGACAAAATAACCACTCTATTGAAATATGGCTATGACCCATAATATCATCAATAAATTTTGGCATTATACAATGTTTAAGATCTCATCCTTTCTGCTCAATACTTATATAGAACTTGAGATATCTACATGAGGATAATGTAAAAAGATAAAGACTTTAAAAAAAGATAAAGACTTTTTAATGTATCTGTTTCTATAAAACAAAAGGAATTAAGTTCTTAGCTTAACCAGGACTCAGGTTAAGATTATGCTCTAAAGTTTCAAATATTTAACATATTTGAAGTAGATGAAGCAAAAAATTATCTTCAACCAAAATTTCACAAAGCAGAGCCACAAAGGTGGGATTTTCTGACCATGCTGAATGGTTTCTGAAATGTGAAAGGATTGCCCTTACTTCCAGATATTCATCACTCATTAAATCCTGTAACTTCTACACAGGAGATGAAAGAAGACCCATTAGATCAGGGCTTGGAGAAAATGATCTGGCTTATTTGTCTTCTCCACTTTATCTAAAACACAGTATATAAATAAAAGCACCTGTTCTAGTTAGAACACTGCATGAGATCTTAGAGGATCAAGCCTGTTTTAATCCAACAATAGCTGCCCTACACCCCTTTAACCAGAGTTTTCATACCAAATGGTGCATCATATTTCTTTATACTTCAAGCTTGTTAAGCCTTTTCTGTTATTTACGTTTGGCACCACTTGTTGTTGTTGCTAGATGCTGTCAAATCCATTCTGACTCATAGCGACCCAATACACAACAGAATAAAACAGTGCCTAGTCCTACGCCACCCTCACAATTGTTCAGTTTGAGCCACTGTGTCAGTCCACCTGATCGAGTCTGCCTCTTCTTCATTGCCCATCCACTTTACCAAGCATGATGTCCTCCTCAAGGAGCGGGATCCTGATGATAACATGGCCCAAAGTACTTAAGACGAAGTTTTGCCTCTCACTTCCAAGAAGCTTTCTGGATATACATTTCCCAAGACAGATTATTTTGTTTTCTCCTAATAGTTTCAATATTCTTCACCAGCATCACAATTCAAATGTATCCATTCTTCTTCGGGCCAACTTTCACAGGCATATGAAGTGACTGAAAATTCCATGGTTTGTGTCAGATACACTTCAGTCTTCAAAGTGACATCCTTGCTCTTCAACACTAAGATGTCTTGTGCAGCAGATTTGCCCATTCCATCATGTCATTCGATCACCTGACTTCTGCCTCTATGAATATTGACTATGGATCCAAACAAGATGAAATCCTTGACAATTTCAATCTTTTCTGCTTATTATGATGTTATTTATCGATTCAGTGGTGAGGTTTTTGTTTTCGTTACATTGAGTTGCAATACATCACTGCAGTCATTGATCTTCATCAATGCTTCAACTCCTTGCTTTTAGCTGGCAAGGCTGTGTGATCTGCATATGGAAAATTGAAAATAAGTCTTCTCCCAATCCGGATGCCACATGCTTCTTCAGAGTCCAGCTTCTCCTATAATCTGCTCCACATAAAGACTGACATCACCTGTACTTCTTTATTGCAAATTCCTTAATTTTCCTTTAAGTCCTATAACTCCTCATGATCTAACCCTTTCTCTTTCTCATACACTCCCCTCTGGGGATCGATTCGTTACATCCCAAGACAAACAGGTTCAGTAACTAATATTATCACATACCTACATGCACAACATGCCCCAAACATTCAACATTGCAATAAATAGCAAATGCTGTTGGTATTTTAGAATCAATCTCACTGCTCTCCAAGGATAAATAAAAAAAATTACTACTAGGGTTCTAGCTCCTACATGCAAGGGCTTATTCAAACACAAAGTGTCTAAACTTGTCTATGATCAGCATATGACCACAAACAAGTTCTCTGAGCAATGCAGTTGTTTTAGTCTCCTTCAAAAACCTCACTGTTGAGTCAATTTCCACCAAGGGGGCCCTTCAAAAAGGGGTGGTGGTGGTGCTGGGTCAAAACTGGCTTCCAAGAGGTTCTGCTGAGTCATTTAAACTCAAAGGAAAGAAGTCAGCTCAGAATGTTATTTAAAAAAATAAGTTACTGCCATCGAGTCAGTGCTGACTCAGTGCCCCCCTGTGGGTTTTCAAGACTGTAACTGTTTATGGGAGTAGAAAGTCTAGTCTTTGTTCTGCAGAGCAGATGGTGATTTGGCACTGCCGACTATGCAAATCACAGCCCACTGTGTAACCACTACACCGCCATAGCTCCTTCCTTAAAAGCTGTTACGGTGACTGGTTTTTGGGGATTCCAAATAAATAATCCAGATAGGTTTTCTCAAAGGACACAGAATGATCAAGGGGATTTATTATGAAGAAGTTTAAAGAAAGGAAAAATTGCATTGGTGACAAAAATGCTGGGAAACCAGCGCAGAGGAAGTTTTTTCCATCATGACAATATACCTGCTCGTTCTTCAAAGGCACCAAGGGCTGTCCTATAAGAATTTTGTTAAAGAAACTTACCCCAGCTACCCTTCAACCCTGGACTTGCCCCTACAGACATTTTTGGTACCAAAACTCAAAATAACACTTAAAATGAACTTAAAATGAACTTGATTTGAGTCCCTCAGGATGCTAATACTGCCACTGTATTATACCGTATATAATCGAGTATAGGCCGAGTTTTTCAGCACTTTGTGTAGTTTTTGTGGTAAAATTAGTGCCTCGGTGGATATTTGGGTGGACTTATACTCAAGTATATAAGGTAATATAAATTGGAGAGTAGAACTCTTCAGGGAAGGATTACAGAGATGGAAATATTGTCATCAAAAGGACATATGCCCAGATGGAGAGTATATCAAGAAACAACAGCTTCATGAAGAAAGCTGATGGTGCCCAGCTATCAAAAGATATAGTGTCTGGGTTCTTAAAGGCTTGAAGGCAAACAAGCAGCCATCTAGCTTCATTGTGAATGAAGGGGTGTGCGGGGTGGGAACCCAAAGCCCGTCTGTAGGCAACTGGATATCCCCTTACGGAAGGGTCTCAGGGAGATGACTCAGTGAGGGTGCAGTGTAGCAATGATGAAACATACTACTTTCGGTAACGAACGGATCACTGAAGACAAATGGGTGCATAAGCAAATGTGGTGAAGAAAGCTGATGGTGCC
>NW_022103929.1:348857-350612 GCF_000313985.2 Echinops telfairi | reverse complement strand
AGCGGGGAGGGAGGGGAAAAATGAGGACCTAATGTCGGGGGTTTAAGTGGAGAGAAAATGTTTTGAGAATGATGTACAAATGCGCTTTACACAATTGATGGGTGTATGGATTGCGATAACAGTTGTATGAGCCCCTAATAAAATGTTAAAAAAAAACACGTGTCCCAGACAGACACAAAGGATGCGCTGGCCGGGATCCATTAAAAATAACAGCTTTAGTTATGAGGAAAATTATCTGAGGCCATCTACCTTTCTGTTAGTAATCTAATCACAGTACACTTGTCCACTTAAACTTACTCGACTATGATAAATAAAAAACAAGTCAATGCTGTACAAAAATAAGTAGCAGTAGCCAGAGGAAAAAGGATTCATTATATACGACTTACATACATAAAAACAAGAGTAAGAATGTGAACAGCATTTTCCCCAGAAATGTGTAAGCAAAGACAGTGTAGCAAAATCTTTAAAGTGCTGAAAAGAAAACTATCAACCTAGAGCAGTGGTTCTCAACCTTCCTAATGCTGTGACCCTTTAATATAGTTCCTTATTCTGCGCAGTCTGCCAACCATAAACTTGTTTTCGTTGATACTTCATAATTGCAATTTTGCTACTGTTATGTATCCGGTGACCCATGAAAGAGTCGTTTCACCCCCAAAAGGGTCACAACCCACAGGTTGAGAACTGCTGACCTAGAACATTATCTTGTGGTAAAAGATGAAAAAGAAGCACATTTTTATATGCTTTTTATGAACAGACCAGAGGCTTAGTCACCAGCATGCCTGAACTGAAACAGGTATCAAGGAAATTCCTCAAAAGAAAGAAGTATGAACAGTCAGAAATCTGATTCTACAACAAAAAGGAAGAGTGTTATGGAAAAAAGGTAAATATGAGGTTATTATACAGTTCTTTTCCTGATTTAAAAAGTTTCAAAGATACCTTGTTTTAATAAAACTTAATAGGAGATTAAGATGTACTAAGAGAATTATAATACACAGAAGTAAAAATATGTCAACAATAACAAAGAAAATGAGGGTGTATAACATATTGGGGTAACTGAGTTGTGCCAATGGTTAATATGCTCAGCTGCTCACTGAGCTTGGTGGTGTGTGTCCATCAAGAGGTGGCTCACCAAGGTAGACCTGGAGATCTACTTTAAAAAAAAAATCACTCACCACAGACCCTATAGCACAATTCTACTCTGCCTGCATGGGTCTTCTTGAGTCCAAATGAACTCAAGACACCTGGTATTGCAAAGCTTAAAAGAAGAGATCATTGGGAATTAAAACGTATTTTTGCTTACATGAGATAATTTTTTTAAAAAACAACAAAAATGGAAAGGAGTTCAAGTAATGCTTAAAGTAAATCTTACACTTTTAAGCTCTCAATTTAAGAGAAGACTTTAAAAAAAATCATTTTATTGGGGGCTTGTACAACTGTTTTAATTTTTTCTAATAAATCATTTTATTGGGGACTCATACAACTCTTATCACAATGCATAAATACATCGTGTCAAGCACATTTGTAAATTTGTTGCCATCATCATTCTCAAAACATTTTCTTTCTACTTGAGCCCTTGGTATCAGCTCATTTTTTCCCTCCCTTCCTCACGAACCCTTGATAATTTATAAATTATTATTTTGTCATGTCTTATACTATCTGATGTCTCCCTTCACCCACTTTTCTGTTATCCACCCCCCAGGGAGGGGATTATATGTAGATCCTTGTAATTGGTTCCCCCTTTCTACCCCACCTTCC
>NW_022103929.1:324999-348387 GCF_000313985.2 Echinops telfairi | reverse complement strand
GGTGTGCTTCTTCCATGTGGGCTTTGTTGCTTCTGAGCTAGATGGCTGCTTGTTTATCTTCCATCCTTTAAGACCCCAGATACTATATCTTTTGATAGCCGGGCACCATCAGCTTTCTTCACCACATTTGCTTATGCACCCACTTTGTCTTCAGAGATCATGTCAGGAAGGTGAGCATCATGGAATGCCAGTTCAATAGAAGAAAGTGTTCTTGCATTGAGGGAGTCCTTGAGTGGAGGCCCAATGTCCAACTGCTACCTTAATACTAAGCCTAGAAATATATGCACATAGATCTATTTCCCTATCACCATTTATACTACATATATACATGCCTGTATTTAGACCTCTATAAATGCCCTTTGCCTCATAGTTCTTTCCTCTATTTTCTTTTACTTTCCTCTTGTCTCACTATCATGCTAAGCCTTCATTTGGGTTTCAGTAATTCCTCTCAGTTACATTGCCCTTGATCAAGCCTAAAAGGCCTCCAACATCCTCCTCACCACCGATTTTGGATCACTTGTTGTTCCTCTGTCCGACCCCTCCCCACCCTGGACCATCTGTCCCCTTGTTTTCTCCTACAGATTCTTTATCCCACCTATCTTATCTAGATAGACCTGCAAAGATAATAATATGTACACAAAACAAGTCAGAGCAAAACAAAGCAACAAAAGAAAACAAAACAACAACAACAAAAGAAAAGCCTATAAATAGTTCAAGGTCTGTTTATTGACCTTTAGGAGTGTTTTCTGGTGGAGTCTGATGGGATGCCACACCTTGGCTCCAAAGCCTATTTTTGGTATTCCCTGGGGACTTCCTTGCTCTGTTCCCCTTGCTGTTCTGTTGCACACCCTTCAATTATTTAGGATTTTACCTTTAGTGCTGGTGTAGTGGGTTATGCATTGGGCTTCTAACAGCAAGACCAGCAGTTCAAAACCACCTGCCACTCCAAGGGAGAAAGATGAAGCTTTCTACTCTTGTGAAGAGTTACAGTTTCGGGGGTGGGGTGCAGTGGAGTTAATAGCGCTGATGATTATATAGCCCAACCCAATGGGATTGAACAACAGAACTGTATGGGAAGGGAAAGAATATATTGGAATGAGTAAGCTATGTCAATATAAATATTATTTTTTACATGAAATAAAATAAATCATAGGGAAAAATTTTTTTAAAGAATGTATATTCCAGAGAAACAGAAACTAGGTTAGTGCTTTCAGGTACTGGTAGAAGGCAGAATGAGTGAATGCTTAGTTGGTACGGGGTTTAGTTTTGAGGACATGAAAATGTTCTGAAACTAGATGGTGGTGATAATAATATAACATTACGAATATACTCAATGTCACTTAACTGTGTGCTTTAAAACGGTGAATTCTATATTGTATGTATTTTGCAGCAATAAGATAAATAACAAGTTCAAAAAAAAGAGTTACAGTCTCAGAAACTCACAGGGGCAGTTCTACCTTGTCCAATAGGGTTGCTAAGAGTCAGAATCAACTTGATGGAAGTGAGTAAGACCTTTAGAAACTATGAAGGGTCAAATTAGATCCAAAGTAGGAGAAAGGAAATAATAAAGAGCAGGACTCAGTGAAAGATAAAACAAATAGAGAAAAATCAGCATTTCATTCACTGTGAAGCTATCAAGACCTGTTACAATGCCCTATTAATTAAGTCTGTGTGATACTGGCACAATACATCAATGAACTGAAGAAGCAGAAATAGAGGTCAGAAACAGATTTACACACATGTGGTTATAAGATTGATGATAAAAGTGAGACTGCAATACAGTAGAAATAAGGGTATTTTTAATAAATTGTTTAGGTCTATGGCAAATCCACATGGGAATCTTGACCCAAACTTAACACCAAAATAAAATAAGTTCCAGATGGACTGTAGATCTAAAAAAGAAAAGTAATATATTGAAGCTTTTAGGGAAAGAAAACAGGAGTTTTATCTTTATGACCATGGAATAATCAAAGATTCCTCAAATATTTGACTGACTCCCAAAGAAAAAAATTGATAAAATGGACTACATAAAAATTAAGGACTTCTACTCATAAAACGGTCTAATAGAAATCTAAAATTGATTGTAGTGATGATTGCACAACTGTTCTTAATAGATGTAAAAGATGGAACTGCATGATATATGAATTATGTTTTTAAAAAAGCATCAGAAGAGTAAAAGACAAGGCACAAAATAGAAGATACTTGCAATACATAAATCTGACCCAATTAAAAGGCCTATGCACAATTTATATAGAAAACACTGGGGATACCTACAAATCACTAGGAAACATTGGAATTATTGGGTCACAAAGACATAGATCTTGCTGTACTAGATACTACCTAATACTAATCTACAGTAGAGATCTACTTTATACTTTTTTAAAAAAATTGTTTTATTAGGGGCTCATACAACTCCTATCACAATCCATACATTCATCAATTGTGTAAAGCACATTTGTACATTCACTGCCCTCATCATTCTCAAAACATTTGCTCTCCACCTAAGCCCCTGGCATCAGCCCCTCCCACTTTATAATTCTACTAACAAGTATGAGATGTACAATTTTTACACCAGCTTATCCAGGTTTGGTATCAGTCTCTTTGTTTTGCTTTGCTTTTTAGCCATTTTGGGTGGGTGTTATCCCACCTGGCTTTAATTTCATTTCTTTCATTAGTTTTTAAAAAGTGAGAGAAATCCTAAGCCTTTCAGATCTTACAACTTTCAAAACACATATATTTAAAAAAATATTTTTCAGACTTGAGCATTCACAAAATATGCTGTCCACTTGAGACAAATACTGTCATTTAAAAAATATTTTACTTTAGAAATTTGGAAAATTATGGTTATAAAATTTAAAAGATCAAGAGTATTAGAAAAAAATAACAAAAATAAAAACAAAAGAAGACCAAGTAAATCCAAAATGACAGCAAATGTAAATACATGTGACAAAACAATGTATTTATTTACTGATGACACTGTAATTTCCAGTATTTAACTCCTCATCATAAGCTACTATTTCATGAAAAAATGTTTGAAATTTCTTTTTGGAAAATATACTTTAAAAACTACAATTCTTTGAGGACTGAAGTACTGATACATGCTAAAACATGGATGACCTTTGGTTAACATTATGCAAAGTGAAAGGAACCAGGCACAAAAGGTCAGAGATTGCATGATTCCATTTGCATGAAATGTCTAGTACAGGGAAATCTAAAGAAACTGAAAATAGATTATGGTTGTCAGGTGCTGGGGAGTGGATGAAAGAATAAGGGGTGACTGCTTTTAATGGGTGTGACTTTTTGGGGGATGTTGGAAATATTCTGGAATTAAAATTATGATAGTTACATAGTATTGTGAATATCAAAAAGTAAGTAAACTCTATACTTTTAAATGCTTAAAATACTAAATTTCATGTTATGTGAATTTTATCACAATAAAAGTAAACCTTAATTTTATGACTTAAAATTAATGAACAGAAACCTGGGAAGTTTGGAGTATTATAAAGAAATAGCTATAAATCTGCTACTCAGAAATAAATATCTTACAATACAGGTACATTTTCTCCTAGTTTTTTTTTCCTGGTGCATGTCTGTTGACAGACATCCTAACATGTATGAAATAATTCTATCTACATCCGGAGTGGGGAATGACCGGCCTGTGAGTCATATAAAACCTAAGAAATCATCAATATCAGCTAATATCACACACCTCACCAAAGAGAAGTTCCATCTATTACATTAGTGGTGAGTTAATTAAATGTTTGACAAAGTGTAGCAGACTAATTTTTATGTTGATAATTTTGTATGGCCCAAAAAAGATGTTATAAATATCCAAATGTCCATGGCAGAAAAAAGGTTCTACCCCAGCTCTACACAGTCCCATAAGAGGTGTCCGTGTGTGTTTCATTTACCACATAATCAGGATCTTCCTGTATTATTAAACATTCCTTGTACAGTACGGAAATGTCTATACTAGCATAAACTGGACTTACCATAATTTAATTAAGCTGCTCCTCACAAATAAATATATACAAAGTAATAATTCTGTGATAAATTTTTTAAAGTATAATTCCTTCACAGTTCTTTACCTGATTATTACAATTACCAATAATCAGTGCATCAGCCAGAGACAGCTGCCCCACAATCATGCCCTGTTCCAACAGTGGAGCTCCTGTTTCAGCAAGTCGATTAGATGTGATAACAATGGTATTATCATCATTTAATACCATGACTGGGTCTGCCTAAAATGGAAGAAATAATAGTTAATGGCACAAAACATGATATTAATATACTAAGTTATCCTTTCTTCTTGATATACATACGAAAGTCGTAAGTATGTTTTTTACTTATAACTTTGCCTAACCAGAATCATGACAACCTTCTTTGTCAAAAACTGACCTCAATGAAAGCTGCCACTTCTTGGAGCACCAAGTTCCATTCCACCTGATCTTCAGTATTGAATCGGTGAGTATAATCTTCAATTTCATCAGACAATTCCTGATTTTACCATAAGGCAAAAAAACGTTATAAAGATCTATTAAAATAGATATCTACATCCTATCACACTCCTGACAGAAAATTATATAGGTAAGAAGTTTGAATATTGTTGAGACATCATCCCAATTTTAACAGAAACTTAAAAATTGAAACCACATGGACAGGCTTCAAAATCAGAAACTCTTAGGAAGAAAAAGAATATCCAAGACTTTTAGAAAAGCATGGAAAGACCTTGAGCATTTTCTAAAATGAATCCTATCTAGCTGAGCTTCTCAGGCTTGTATCAAGCTCTTGTGTTTTTTGTTTGTTTGTTTTGCCATGGTCTTATTAGTAAATGGGGGTAGGGAACGAGAGAAGTGAGGTTTCCAGAGCTACTTCTGGTTGCATTGTCAGAAAGACACGTGATGCTTCTGTTCCAAAATGGAAGAAGAATGCTTTCAAAACTACTGAGTATCAAAAACGAACAAACAAACAAAAAACAAACTACTGAGTATCACCAGAATTTATTATGTCCCAGTTACAAGTATTAAGTTGTCCCAGAATACAGTTAATTTTTAATTACCCAAGTTAGTGAAGAAAAAGAGTGATGTAGATATTTAAAAGTGGTGGAAAAACAAAAAGTCATTCAAAATACCTTTTATAAAACATTATTTATATATATTTTCTGACTTAAGCTTTTAATGATATCCTCTTACACCAAATATCTGAACTTCTGTTTGCCTTTTACAACCATTTATTGATGGGCTATGTTGAAGAGAAAAGATCAAGAATATAGGCCATGGACCAGGGATGTGACTAGCCTTTGCTATCATGTGGAATGCATCGGAGAGAGCATTGTTACAGATGCTGTTAGGTTAAAATTTAGCATCCTATTATTTGATCTCCTTTATGATCCATTTAAATCTGTTCTAGTTTTAATGATTCTTTTTTTCTTTTAGATTGAGGTTTTTATGTTTTACTTTGTATTTCTTGTTAGTTTTTATTTTATTTTAACGTTTTACTATATATGAAATCCAGGAGAGGTAAATCTATAAAAATCAGTAACTGGTACTGCAGTGATTATGCGCTGGGCTGTGATCCGCATGGTCTGCAGTAAAAAACCCCCAGCAGCTGCACAAGAGAAAGACTGGGTTTTCTACTCCCCAAAACAGCTAGTCTTGGAGACCACAGCAAGTCACTCCGAGCAGCACCAACTCATGGCAGTGAGCTTGGTTTTCTAGTGGGGGTATAGCACAGGCAGCTGGGGAAAATGGGGGGGGCTCATGATGATGAGTACCAGGATGAGAGAAATGTTCTAAAACTGAATGTGGTGATGATTTTACAACTCTTGTTGATGTGATTGAACTCTTGAATTGTACATGTGAATTACACGCCAATAAAACTGCTAAAGCAGAAACAAGACAAAAAGAGCAAGAATATAAGATCATTACCTCTGCTTAGCTTAAGTGTGTGTGAAATATGAAGGTAAATGGGGAGAAATAGGATCACTATGTTTTTCAGACAGCAATGTATTTTGAATGTTGCAATTACTTAAAGACCTATCAAAATTCTTAGAGGTAAATCTATTTTAAAAGCAAACAATATTATCCATGCACAATGAGAATTTAGGATTTTAATTGTTTTAAAGTACATTTACCTTCACCAGATCCTTCACAACATCCATTTTGTTGAGAAGGAGACAAACTACTATAAATCTTGCATAGTACCGTAACTTCTTTACTACCAACTCAGGCCTGTGGGAAAAAATTAATAGCATTCATTTGATTAAAAAAGAGTACATGCTTTTTTTATTTTCCCAATTTTCTGACAGCTTTAAAATTTCTTTCAATCCTTTTGGCAGTAGTAAGCACTTCCACATGTAATCATATAATCCTTTTAACACATTTCTTATTCAATGATTCATTTATTCATTTGTTCACGTATCCATTTAATAAATATCTATTGAGAGCCTAGATATAACAAGCACTAAACAGTACTAAGAATATAATGACAAAAATTATATATAGTCCCTTTCTTCACAAGATCTTTCAGTCAGAAAAGTTCATGAATTTCCTCAAATATGGAAAAATTTTAGCTACCTTTAAAATGTTTTCTTGCTGCCCCAAATATTCTCTTCTTCTAGGACTCTAATTTACAAGTATGTTGAACTGGTTGATATTTTCACTGAGGCTAATTTTTTCTATTGGCTCCCCCCCCCCTCAAATAATTTCTCTTCAAGTTCAAGACTCTTTCCTTTCTTCTCCCTTCTAAGTGAGACAGCAAAATGCTAAAGGGTTTTAAGGAGAAGAAGATAGGGGTCTTGGGATGCACTGTTGAGAATGAACCATGGCAGTGACAAGGGTAGGAGAAGGGACATCAGTTAGGAGCCTACTGTAATTATTCAGGGAAAGAGCAGTAAAAGTAGTGAGAAGTAGCCAGATTTGGGATTTATTCTAAAGGAAGGAGTCAAGAAGATTTGATAGTGAATTAAATTTTGCTTATAACAGATATAAACTCTTGGTACCTTAATTCATGTATCTTAATTCATTCTAAATATTTTATTGTGTATCTTAAAAATTCCCACAAAAGTAGAGAATACAATATGTATGTACTCATCACCCATATTCCACACTTCTCAAACTGTTGCCACTCTTGTTATCGTGTAGTCACCCAAATTTGTACTAAACAGACAGACAAAAGTTGATGGGTGCATCTACTTTGGAAACCACTATGCTAAGCTGAAGCAACACACTGATGAAACACATCCATGCTCTCTCCACTCAGATACATAAGAGAACATCTCAACTATGCTTGAAAACCCAACCTTACCCACAACCTATTGGTTGATTCTATACTCAAATGCAGAAGAAAAATTCTTCCCATGAGCCTCAATGGAAAAGTGAATACCAAATTCTTCTTAATTTACTACTTAGATTTGTATTTCCCACTGTAAGAGAAAACTCAACACTATCACCTCTAACAAGAAACACTACAATTCTCTTGATGAACGTCTGGTACTCCAGATTATAAGCCTTGCTCGACAACCAACCCTACTACTTGTAAGGCACTGAATCTGTAATGGGGAGACTTTGTTCCTCTAGGTGGTGAGCTAAAGCATCTCCCCACAACTTTCATGTTATCAGAAGCCTACCTTTCTCTATGTCTAATCCTGATGAGGTTGAGTCTTACCTATTTCCAAGAGTATGGATTTGCAGCTTCTAGAACAAGTGATTTTGTGATGGGCCCAGGGAATGAGACATTCTGAGCACTGTCTGTGTTCAGTGACAGACAGCCACCTTGGGGATTGCGGGAGCACACCACTTCTGATAGCCCTGACATATCCTTAGGTACTGAGTGCAGACAGAACTAGCTCTCCTCAAGAAAAAAAATGCATTTTAAATGGGGTGGCAAGTTGTGGGATTCTTTCTCTGATTCATCCTCTGGGAATTGATTTCACAAGCCATTGATTACTACCTTGACTTTACCACTTGTCTGTCATTATAGTTTACTGTGATGGTTTGTAAGTTGCTGTGATGCTGGAAGTTATGTCACTAGTATTTCAAATACCAGCAAGTATTTGATGAAGTAAAAGGGCTGAACAGAAAAATTTAAAGAGCAGCTTGAATTTGTAGACAATTGCACATCCCCCTACAGAGGGTTACAAGGAAGGGACAATTCAACCAGGATGCAGTACAGCACCAACAAAACACACATCATTCCTCTAGTTCCTGAATGCTTTCCCCCACTCCCCCACTACCACGACCCAGTTCTAAACATACAAATCTGGCTATACTGGAGTATACACATTGGTGCAAATAAGAGTTTTTGACACATGGAATTCAGGACAGATAAAACCCTCGGGAACAGTAGTGGGACAAACAGTAGCGGGACTAGCGATATTATGAGAGTAGGGGGATGGTGGGGGCTGGGAGGGAAAGGGGAGAAAGAGGGAACTCATCACAAGGTCAGATATATAGCCCATCCCACCCCCCAGGGGGTCAAATAATAGAAATGTGGGTGAAGGGAGACAATGGATAGTGTAAGACAGAAGGATTATAAGTCAGGTAAATAAAACAAAACTCCTCCACAACTAGACCAATAGACAAGATGATGGCAAATAGACAAAATATTGTCAAGGATTTCATCTTTCTTAAATCCACCATCAATGTTCATGGAAGCAGTAGTCAAGAAACCAAACAATACACTGCATTGGGTAAATCATCAAGAAATCAAACAACATGTAACTTTGGATAACTCTGCTACACAAGACTTCTTTAAAGTGTTGAAAGCAAAGGTGTCCCTCAAAGGACTGAGTTGCACCTGACTCAAGCCAGAATATTTCAATCATCTCAAATGCAGGTGAAAGTTGGGCAGTGAATAAATCAGACCAACAAAGAATTGCATTTGAATAATAGTGCTGTCAAAGAAAACTGAAAGTATCATGCACCGCCAGAAGAACAAACAAATTTGTCTCAGAAGCATACTTTTTCGAAGCAAGGATGGCAAGGTTTCACTTCACATGCTTTGGGCATGTTATCAGGAGAGACAAATCCTGGAGGACATCATGCTTAGGAAAGTAGAGGGTCAAAGAAAATGAGGAAGACCCTTGAGACAAGATGGACTGCCACTGGCGCAACACAGAGCTTCAATATATCAATTGTGAGGATTGTGCAGGGCCAGGCAGTGTTTCTTTCTGCTGAACAGTCACTAGCCCATGCTTGGAACCAGTGGGATGGCACCAAACACCGCCATCACCACCTTGGCTGGTCTCTTTGCTCTGCCTGAACCAAGAAACAAAGAACAACCTACCATCAGAACAAAACTCTCCTTACAGTCATTGACTGAGGTCAAGGTTTTGTCCAACAGCCTATCATCCTTTGAGTCTAATTTACAAACCCAAGGCAAGATATTTTGTCAACCTAATCCCAAATAATCCACTCTTTGTAACCTGCCTTGTGCTAAGACCCAGTACAGAAAAACAATTGATATGTGGTATTTGCTATTAAGGCAAAAAACTGTTTTAATAATTCAAACTTGGCTTTTAAACCAAGGCGCTCAGGGCCAATTCACCTCAGTAAATTAGAAAGTGTGGAAAAGTGAATTTTATTTTATTTATTATTTATTATTATTATTATTTTAATATTAGACACACTTTATAACCCTTTTGGCCAAGAATTACCTTAGTTTCAGATTTTCATTTTGAGTATTTTAGTGTTTTCTTAAGGGAAAGTGAATTTTATATGGTATTTTGCTGTTGCTTCATACAGTATCCGTCTTATATGTATCTCTAATACTGATAAAGCGTACACAACTCCCATCAAGAAATCGGACAAACTGCCCGTGTATGAAAACCCAAACCCAGGGCTACATGAAATCTAGTGAAGGTATGGGAAGCAAAGCAAAAGAAAGCCCGCAGCAAAAGTGCCCGATGGAACTGACACAGGGATGCAGCGAGGTGTTGACAACACCAAAGGGGAAAGTGTGGAATTCAGCCACTACATGCCCTCCTTGCATCAAGGAAGCGCCTCTAGACAGTATGAGCAAGATGTACAAGACGATAAGGGGTTTAAAGGCGAGGGCTTTCCACAATCATTACTGCTTAGCTGGAACGCTTATGACTGCTCTCTGAAAAAAACCGTCAAAACAATGTTTTCTCCCATCACTTAAAAAGAGGATAATCTTCACTAGACAACTATGAATTCTGTTGCTGGAGGCAAAGAGAAAATTCAGATCATCTATGCCTGAACCTTCTCTTCCAATTCTTGGAATGCTAGCCATAGGATCTACAGAAGACTTGATCTGAAAAGAATTTGATGCCAAATATCTGCCACAGTTCCATTTTGATGGAATCACACCATCTTCTGCCTGTAGTCCAAATGTCTCTTAGGAAGTCAGCTTTTGAAGGGACAAGAGGACGGCCATACTTCTTTCTATCTTCTCCACCAGGCCAGATATGTAGGTGCTAATGGACTGCTACTGGGAACGAATACACTTCACATGGCTCACTTTTTCAACACTGAGTGACTCAACTGCAAAACAGGACTGAGGATAAAGAAGAAGATTCAAAGAGCACGACTCTTCTTTCTCTAGTCGCACACTGTGGCTTGGATGAGTGTAGTTGGCCTTCTTCCTTTACTTGCAACCACAGGCCTGGAAAACTGGCCCTATTTGGAGAAAGATTCCCATTGTGTTGGGAAGGAAATGCCTTCAAATACACATTCCCCAGGCCAAAAATGTGCCGCCACACAATAGTCCTCCACTAAGGAGCAGTCATAAAGGAGCTACCATAAGAGATGACCCAGTCCTGTGTCTGGCTATTCATTATACCTGAAGGTTATCTGTAGTTAAGAACAATCAGGTTCTATACCCTGACACACCTTAAAATATAAGGAACTCTGTTTTGACATCTCTTGCTGATACTAATCAGATTACTCCCCTGGGGAGGGCTCAGGGGCATCTGAGATCAAATTAGCACTAGGTCAAGACAATGATTCACCTCATTGCTTATTATGTTACACACTATGATATTATCCAGTGACTATGTAATGTTTGCTGTATGACAAAGATCTGATCTGTAAGCCCCATTATATATACCCATTGGAGAAAACATTCACTCTTTTTGTCCTGACATAGGGGCAAAGATCCCCTGTGCCCCACTGTCTGTCTTTATCATCTTCCAAAAGCACAGTCGCTCCTGAGGACCCATACCCCCACACCACACAATAGTTTCTAACAGGCTTTTGAATGTATATGAATCAAAATAAGTCAAACACAGGCCGAAAGGCAAAGGCTATTAACTAGCTTCACATTGGAGAAGTTTCTCTTCTATGAAGCCTTGTATGGTTTCATTCTCTCATAAAGAAGTAACCCCAACCCTCCTCCGTGGTCTGATTCTACCCCAACACAGTGATATCTGTTACAATATCTGGACTACTTATTGCTTTTACATAATCTTCCACCTCTGTATGCTTGCTCAAGTAGGCTGAATACACAATGGGCACACATTAAAGCCTGTTAAATGAATAAAAGTTATCATTTTCTGCATACTTTTCACATAGATGAAGGGCTTCGAGTGTCTTATCCTCACCTTTCTAAAAACATAATTGGTGCATACCTGTCCTCTTTATTGACTTGAGAATAATAGGATCTCTGTCTGATCGCAGAATAAAAGGAGAAGGCCTCATTTAGGTAGCTGGTCTCAGATGTGCGTAGGCTACGAGGAAAAAAACAACACACCAATACAACCAACTTTAAATATAAGTATGTCTCAAGCTCTTCACCATAAAAATGCATGTACTGCCATTGTACCATTCCTCTGTATGACAGGACAACAATGACTGAGTCTAAATCTGAATCAGCAAAACAATAATCATATCGAAGATAAAGTGTGTAAAAGTAATGATACAAAAGCCTTCCCACTGCTCTCAAAACTTTTTTGCTGTTAACCCACAGTTACAATTGCACCTATTCCTCACTTATAAATTATCTCCACATCTGATATTTTACATTTACAGTGGGTTTATACGGTGGGCATTTTAGTTAAGAGTCAAGCACTTAACCATTGAATGGGGAGGACTCCTTTGTAAGAATTCTATGTGGCTATTTTTGCATATTGATGGCCTCTATCTGGCGGTAATACATGCTGCACTACAGGGCAAGAGTAACATTTGTTGTGATGGTTAAGATTACGTGTGTCAATTTAGCTGGCCATATGTTTCAGTGGTTTAGCATTATGTAGTGATATGATTTGGCAGTTATGTAATGATGTTGTCATTCTGGTTTTTTTTTTTTTCATTCTCTGTTTTCTGATCTGATGTAGTCATCCTCCACACCAATTTTGTACCTAACCATTATCTTTTGAAACTAACCATGTCCATTATGTAAATAATGGGTATACTCTCATTATTTGAAGGTATTCTCCAAACAACAGTCCATTTCCCACCCACCTCCTAATTAACAAAAAAAATTCATATTATTTTGAGAAAACATTTCATCTAGTTAAATCTCTTCCACCCAGGCCTTTCATGACCTTCTCCAAATTCATACATAGTCACTTGTCCTTTGGTCCATTTCCTTAGCTTTTCTCATGGAAAGTAGAAAGAGATAAATCCATATTAATCTTTAAAAGATGCTTAAAGACTTAAAATATTTTATCCAAGAAAAATTTTGACGGTGGAAATTTAAAATTATATTCTTAAGAAAAACATGTAGGAAAAGGAAGCATGCAAAGTGCTTTGTGACAATGCTGCATTACTACAATGTGTCAGCAATCTCTTAATTTCCACCATGGTTTCCTTGTTTCCATTTGTCTGAATGCTCTACTCTTTCTTGCTTGTGAAATTAATGATCCAAACCATTTAAAAAATAATTTTTGATACTATTTCATGAGAGTGGATTTAGACTCCAGAGAGGAGTGCTCTTCTTTCCCAGACCCACGATGGGGCTATTTAGATGTTACTGATAGACTCAACTGACAAAGCTATCTTTATATACTTCATGCTATCTTTCAGGGACATCCTACTAGCCTGATTTTTGGGGGGTGGTTTCCTACTATGAATTTTTTAAGTACACTTTTAAAAAACACTCATTCATACATACAAATTATAATGTGTCTGCATATACCATTAAGATTTAAGGGATTCCATAAGTTCTAGAAGCCCACTTTTTATTAGTCATTTATGTAATAATCATGATCAAATTCCTTTAAGTTACATGAGAATTGAGGCTGATTAGATGAACTGCTTGGAAAGCTAGTCTTTGAAGCAAATAATGTTAATAAAGGAAGGTCATTTAATGATGCAGTCTTCATCAATCTGATCTGAAGTAGTAGAGTTTCATTTGTAACTCACTATGTTCCCTGTTGTCCAGAATGACTACACTTTCTTATTTCTACGTCCAGTTTACTTACTAATAATGATAGTAAAGCTGCCCAATCTTGGAGGCAATTTCCCCAATTTGCCACCGCTTTAAACCATACCGATTATCCAGGACTTGTCTGTTTTACATAGGAGAAAAGAAACAGAAATAAGAGATTATAAATATTAAAAAATAAAGCCAAATCTATAAATTCATAAGCTAAAATACCATCCCAATTCAGTACACCTCATGAATTTTTCATGAGATTTCAAAATAATCATTCAATTAAATTCAAAAAGTATTCATTAAAAGCCTATTTAAAGGAAGCAGAACTATAATAAGAAAGTCTCTCTGAGCTATGTTCATGAAAATTCAAGACAATTCTCCCTTAAATAACTTTGGCCAATAAACAATACCTACTTTAGAATGAAACTATGAATCATCCCACCCGTGTTGGAATTAATCTGAACCATTTTAGATAAAACATATGTCTTATTCAGTTGAATACATTTGAAAATCTTAAAAAATAATAATTGTATTAGGTAAAAGTTTATAGAGTAAATTGGTTTTTCCCTTGATAGTTTGCACAGAAAACGCTTTTTAACATTGCTGCATTATCACAATGTGTCAGCGACCTCCATTTCCACCATGGGTTCTCTGTTTCCATTTGTCTGAATGTTCTACCCCTTCTTGCTTTCTCATCTATACTTTTGGGAAAAGGTTCTCTCAATCTTGTAAAGCTGATTGTCTAAGGGATACGTTGCTCTCATGTATTTTATTTTAAGGGCCGGTCTAGTGTTCAGATCACAGGTGGTCTCTGGTGGTCTTCAGCTCCAGGTCAGAAGGGTGTCTTTGGCCCATAACCCTAGGATTTTCCCCAGTTTCTGTCAAACCAATAAATCTAGTTTTTCTTTGTGAATCTAAATTTTTGCTCTACCTTTTCCTCCTTCTCTGTCTAGGACTCTCTGTTATAATTCCAGTAAGAGCAGCTAGCCATGATATCCCAGCACCATCTAGTTGAGAAGATTTTAAAATCTTAAGTAAGAAAGCTTGTTGTCATTTTTAAGCATGAAGATCGAACATATTACTTACAGAGTAACCAGAGGAAAATAGTACTGAGGCAGCAAAGGTCAAAATTGTGACTAACATAAAATGGGCCCTCCACTCTCTTTTAATTATCAAAGTCCTTTACCGATGCTGCTGCTGGAACTTCCAAAGTTTGGTGTAAACATCAAAAGTCCTTCCAAAATAGGACTGCCACTGCTTCTGTCCATATTGTGGCAAATCTCTGTAATAACAAATAGATGTACATTAGATAAATCTGTATGCTGAAGGTAATTAAGTCTTATGGTGATAAGCAGATATATTTAAAGCGCTTGCATTCAAGCTTTTTTTTTTTTTTAAGTTATCTACTATTGTTGGAGTAGAACTAATTCTATAACAAGGGCCTAGGATATATTCTATTCTAATCTACCTTTCAGAGAGTTCACATATAGCTTCTGTGGTTTTGTAGATAGCTCTCTTAAAAGTTCTCTATCACTCTCGTTTCTCTTCCCGGGTGACCTTATTCATATTCGCCTAAATAGTGTTAGCTTCAACATATTTATCTTCAATTCAGAACTCTGTTGTCTGGAAAACAAAGTTTAGGAATGAATATTGAAACAGATGTGCATCAGGTATTATTGTTTTCAACTATCCTATACCCTCTCTACAAGTGAAATATGCCTTCCTGTCCGTGGGCTCTGTGACTTACAATACACGCCTTTGAAAGTTAAATCCTTCCTTTCTGTGATGCTCACTTTCCCTGAGAAGATAGCTGAGGACAAAGCGGGTGCATAAGCAAATGTGGTGAAGAAAGCTGATGGTGCCCGGCTATCTAAAGATACAGTGTCTGGGGTCCTAAAGGCTTGAAGGTAAACAAGCGGCCATCTAGCTGAGAAGCAAGACATGGAAGCCCACATGGAAGAAGCACACCAGCCTGTGTGATCACGAGGTGTCAATAGAATCAGGTATCAGGCATAAAAGACCAAGAACAAAATTAAATAAGCATATCGATGTGAATGAGGGGGAGGGCAGAGTGGAGACCCAAAGCCCATCTGTAGTCAATTGGACATCCCCTTACAGAAGGGTCGTGGGGAGGAGAAGAGCCAGTCAGAGTGCAGTATAGCACAGATGAAACACACAACTTCCCTCTAGTTCTTTAATGCTTCCCCCACCCCCATCCCCACACATTCTCATGACCCCAATTCTACCTTACAAATCTGTCTAGACCAGAAAATGTACACTGGTACATATAAGAACTTGCAACAGAGAATCAAGGAAAGATAATCCCCTAAGGACAAATAAGGAGAGTAGCAATACTAGGGGGGTAAAGGGAAGTAGGGGAGGAGGGATAAGGGGTAACCGATCACATTGATTGACATATAACCCCCTCGCAGGGGAATGGACAAGAGAAAAGTGAGGGTGAGGGAGACAGTGGTAGGCATAAGACATAAAATAATAATAATAACATAACTTATCAAGGATTTGTGAAGGAGGGTGGGAAGGGAGGGAAAAAAGAGGAGCTGATATCAAGGGCTCAAGTAGAAAGAAATGTTTTGAAAATGATGATGGCAACATATGTACTAATGTGCGTGACACAATAAATATAAATATGGATTGTGATAAGAGCTTTAAGAGGCCCCAATAAAATGATTTAAAAAAAGAAAGATACCAACAACTAGAACAGAGTCAGCAGAACCACCCATCAAATAGCAAGAGAAAAAAAAAAAAAATCAGGGCACAGTTAAACCAGTGGGAAGACAAGAGAACAATACAAAAGATAAATGCAGCTAAAAGCTGGTTCTACGAAAGAATTAACAAAATTGACAGTACTCTGGCAAAGCTTACCAAGGATAGAAAGGAGCAAACATCAATAACCAGGCTGAGGGATGAAACAGGGGCAATAACAACAGACTACAATGAGATTAAAAGGATAATCACAAAATACTATAAAGGTCTGTATTCTAATGAATTCAGAAACATGGAAGACATGGATAAATATTTGGAAAAACAGTCTCTCCCTAGATTATCTCAGACAGAGATCAAGAACCTCAACAAACCCATAATGAAAGAAGAAATTGAGAGAGTCATTAAAAATCTACCAACAAAAAAGCCCCAGGGCCAGTTGGCTTCACAGCAGAATTCTACCAAGTATTCACAGAAGAGTTGACACGGATCCTCCACAAAGTATTCCATAACATAGAAGAGATGGCAAACTCCCAAACTCATTCTATGAAGCCAGCATTACTTTGATACCCAAACAGGGCAAAGACCCCACAGGTATAGATAATTACAGATCAATATTTCTAATGAACATAGATGCAAAAATCCTTAACAAAATATTGGCCAATCCACCACGACCAGGTATGATTCATCCCAGGGATGCAGGGATGGTTTAACATCCAAAAATCCATCAATATTATACACCACATCAAGAAGAAAAAGGATAAAAACCATATGATAATATCCATAGATGCAGAAAAAGCATCTGACAATATCCAACACCCATTCCTAATCAAGACACTCATAAAGATAGGATTGGAAGGTAAGTTCCTCAAGCTGATACAAGCTATCTATGAAAGGCCAGCGGCCAACATCATAGTCAATGGAGAAAAGACAAAAACAATCCCACTGAAAAAGGGTACAAGACAAGGATGCTCCCTCTCCCCACTTCAATTCAATTGTTTTGGATGTAACGGCTAACAATATAAGACAGCGGAAGGACATCAAAGGGATCCAAATGGGAGAGGAGGAGGTGAAACTATCGCTATTTGTATATGACATGATCCTATACATTGAAAACCCCAAAAGTTCCACAGCTGGAGTACTTACAGTGATGGAGGAATATGGAAGAGTGGCGGGATACAAGATCAATAAACAGAAATCAGTAGGTTTCCTATACACATCGGACAGGAACATGGAAGAGGGGATTAAGAAGGAAGTGCCCTTCACAGTAGCTAAGAACAAACTGAAATACCTAGGAATATATTTCACAAAAAATACTAAAGACCTATACAAGGAAAACTATAAGACCCTACCACAGGAAACCAAAAGCGACCTCCACAAATAGAAGAACATCCCCTGCTCATGGATTGGAAGGCTTAACATAGTAACGATGACAATCCTACCTAAAGCACTTTACAAGTTCAATGCTATACCAATTCAAATACCATCAACCTTCTTCAAAGAATTGGAAAAACTGACCACCAATTTCACATGGAAAGGGAAGAAACCCAGAATTAGCAGAGAACTCTTCAAGAAAAAGGACACAGTTGGAGGACTCGCCTTACCCGATTTTAATGCCTATTACACAGCTACAGTGGTCAAAACAGCGTGGTCTTGGTACAACGACAGACACTCAGACCAGTGGAAAAGAATAGGAAGTCCAAGAATAAAACCATCCACATATAGACAACTGATCTTTGACAAGGGTCCCAAAACCATCAAGTGGGAAGCAGATGCCCTTTTTAACAAGTGGTGCTGGAAACAATGGATATCCACATGCAGAAAAATTAAACAAGACGTTTACCTCACCCCATGCATAAGAATAAACTCAAGGTGGATCACAGACCTAGAAGTTAAACCCCAAACCATCAGGACCACCAAGGAGGGAATGGGACTAATCTCAGAGCACTGGCCCAGGGAACTCATTGGCTCACTGCAATAGGGGCGGGTACACACGCAGGTGAAATGGAAATCGACAAATGGGATTTAATAAGAATAAAGCACCTGTGCACCTCGAAAGACTTCACCAAGAGGGTGACAAGACACCCACAGACTGGGAGAGGATTTTTAGTAATGACACATCGGACAAAAGGCTCATTACTAAAATCTATTAACACCATCATGACCTGCAAAAAGAGGAAAACAGTTAACCCCCTAAGGAAGTGGGCAAAAGAACTGAAAAGAGCCTTCACTGGGGAGGAGATCCTGATGGCCAATAATCATATGAGAAAGTGTTCCTGTTCATTAGCCATAAGAGAAATGCAAATCAAAACAACAATGAGATACCACCCAACACCCCTGAGGCTAGCCCAAATCAGAAAATCTGAGAGCAACAAGTGTTGGAGGGGCTGTGGTGAAGTAGGAACCCTTCTCCACTGCTGGTGGTCGTGTAGATTTGTACAGCCACTGTGGAAAGCAATCTGGAGATACCTAAAGAAAATGGAAATTGGTCTACCTTATGACCCAGCCATACCTCTACTGGGCATATACCTGGTGGAAGCAACAAATAAAACACGACCAGTCATCTGCACTCCAATGTTTATTGCGGCACAATTCACTATCACAAGGACTTGGAAACAGCCTCCTAAGTTTCCATCGACAGATGACTGGATTAGTAAACTAAGGCACAAACACACAATGGAGTACTATGCAGCGCTGAAAAGCCCGGACGATCACATAAAACACATTGCCTGGTGGGAGGAGCTGGAAAGAATCACGTTAAGCAAGGAAAGCCAAAAGCAAAAGGACAGGTATAACATGAGTCCCCTGAGGTAAGCACAATCAGCACGCCAGGAATAGAAGAATAAACACCTATCTCCCAATAAAGGGGTGGAAGCATAGACAGTTGGAGAGAGGGCAGGCCACACCTAGGGAGGTACATGAGAGTCCAACATAAAGAAGGGGAAGGGGGGCAAGTGGAGGGAGAAGCAGGGTGGGGAGAAACTGAGTTGATGGCACGGGGGTGGGAGTGGGGGTGGGGTACAGGGCACTAACCCACCCAGGGGGAGTATTGGTTGTGTTCCCACAGAACTGGAACGTGCATATAGATCCCATCAGGACACACCAAACCAGGAGGGCAACGTAACACGCGGAGGAATCCATAAAGAGACTAGACCATACGCCGGCCCTAACCAGAATTAGGCCGACCCCCACCATGGAAGGGAGTACCACAGAAAATGAAAATAGATCGTCTGGTGTGAGAAATAAACTGACCTACCACACCACATCCAGAAGGAAGCTGAAGCAAAGGAAGGAGGAGGAACGGAGCGGAGCACACCTGGGCCCACCAAGCTCAGAGGATGATAGCCCAGCTCGGAGGTCCCAGTGTACAGAGAGGACCATATAGCTGCCCCCACAGCGAGATGCAACATCCTGCATTGATCCATGGCCCTACATGGGACAGCACCGGAGACACTGTGGAATGGGCGACTGAGCTGACCCCAACACACTGAGGCAAAACAATGGGGGCCTACAATGGAGCGGCAGGGGAAGCAGAGCAAGGAGGTCCCGAGGGAAGACAAACGATGGACTCTGGGGCCAGGACGTGGCACCCCATTAGACTCATCCGGAAAACGCTCCTAAAGGTCAACAAACAGACCTTGAACTACTAACAGGCTTTTTTTTTCCCCCTGCCTATTTATTTTTGTTTTTTCCTTTTTTCTCTTCTTTTAAATTTTGTATGACAGAGGCTGTTTTGTTTGTTAGCTTGTCAGTGCTGCTGCCGTCGTCGTCGCCATGTTCTTATGTGCCACGTTAGTGCTGTGCTGTCAAAGCCATCCCCAATTTTATGCACATATTAATATAACTGCAGGTCCACCTAGATAAGAGGCTGGACACAAAAAAATGTGAGAAGAAAATAAGGGACCAACGGCCCCAGAGGGACATGAGAGTGTGGGAGGTAGGGGAAGGGAGGAGGTGTTGGCCAACCCAGGGAAAAGGGAACAACAAGTGGTTCAAAACCAATGGCAGGGAGAGGATGGGAGGACTGGTAGGGAGTGACCAAGGGCAAGGTAACTGAGAGGAATTACTAAACCAGAATGAAGGCTGAACATGGTAGTGGGACAGGAGGAAAGCGTAAGGAAATAGAGGTAAGGAGTAGGAGGCAACGGGCATACATAGAAGCCTAAATACAGACATGTACATATGTAAATATATTTAAGATTATGGGAGAAATGGACCTAGGTGCATATATTTATAGGTTTAGTAGTAGGGTGGCAGGTGGACATTGGGCCTCCTCATGCACATTCCTTTAATACAAGAGCACCTTGCTCAGATAAATGGTCATTTCATGATACCCACCTTCCCAACATGATCGCTGAAGACAGACGTGTGCATAAACAAATGTGGTGAAGAAAGCTGATGGTGCCCGGCTATCAAAAGATATAGGGTCTGGGGTCTTAAAGGCTTGAAGGCAAATAAGCAGCCATCTAGCTCGGAAGCAACAAAACCAACAGAGAAGAAGCACACAAGCCTGTGTGAACACGAAGTGTTGAAGGGATCAGGTAGCAGATACCAAAGAACAAAAACCATCATTGTGTGATCACCTTCCCTACATAAACACTGAAGATGAATGTGTGCATAAGTACGTGTGGTGAAGAAGGCTGGTGGTGCCTGGCTATTGAGACCTATAGCGTATGGGGACTTAAAAGACTTGAAAGTAAACAAGTGGCCATCTAGCCCAGAAGCAACAAAGCCCACAGGGAAGCAGCACACCAACATGTGTGATCATGAAGGGCCAAAGCGACCAGGCTTCAATCACCAAGGTGGGGGTGTTCATATCATCGTGAATGAGGGTAGCGCGTGATGGGGACCCAATGCCCATCTGTAGACAACTGGGCATACCTTGCAGAGGGGTAGTGGGGAGGAGATGAGTCACTCAGGGTTCAGTATAGCAATAATGAAACTTACAACCTTCCTCTAGTTCTTAAACGCTTCCTTCCCCCAACTACCATGATCCTAATTCTACCTTGCAAACTGGTTAGACCAGAGGATGCACAGCTGTACAGATGGGAACTGGAAACACAGGGAATCTGGGACAGATGAACCCCTCAGGATCAGCAGTGACAGTGGCAATACCGGGAGGGGGGTGTGTAGAAAAGGGGAATCGATCACAAGGATCTACAGATAACCTCCTCTATGGGGGATGGGCAAAAGAAGGGTGGGTGAAGGGAGACGCCGGGTAGTGTAAGATAAGATATAATTTATACATTATTAAGGGTTCATGAGGGAGGGGGAATGAGGAGGGAGGGGGAGGGGAAAAAGGAAAATGAGCTAATTCCAGGAACCCAAGAGGAAAGAGAATTTTGAGAATGATGAGGGCAACAAATGTATAAGTGTGATTTACACAATTGATGCATGTATGGATTGTGATGAATTGTATGAGCCCCAATAAAATGATTTAAAAAAAACCCCAAACCAAACCCAAGGACACGGAGCCAATCCAGACTTACTGTGACCCTATAGGACAGAGCGGAGCTCAAAAAAAAAAAAAAAGAAAGAAAGAAAAGAAAGATAAATACTTGCCTACCCTAATAACCTTGTGCTTGGCTGTACAATTTGGGTTGGCAATTTAAATCTCAGTGGAAGGTATCTATGTGCGCCAGGTCTGAAGAGAAGACAGAGATGGTTACATACTTCAGCACTCTCACCTTCCCTCTGACCTAAGTCCATCGGTTTATACCTCAGCCTATAATCCATAGTGAAGTACTGCTATAACAAACACCCAAGATACAATGCTAAGTTAAGAAGGATTGCTACAAAACCATAGAAACCTTTATTAAACAAAAATATCAAAATGTGAAGCTATCCTTTGTAAACATATCCTCCCATCTAGGTCTTTACACCTCTGGAGGAGGTTTCCATCTCTCTAACCCTCCACACAGTGGACGCCATATCAAAATGGCATCTTGGGTACCCTTGAGAGATTAAAGCTGTGTATATATTTTTTTGCTGTGTACTTTTTTAAACATTCCTTAAGTGCAGAGAAGCCTGACGGAGTCAGATCAGGGCTGCAGATAGATGGGGTAAGGTTTTCCAATAAAACTCTGGTGGGATGTCCCTTGCTATCCCCACAAAGAATGAGCAGGTGCATTGTCATAATGGAACAAAATTCCTCAGCACAACCTTCCGGGGCTTTTTACTTGGCCAATGTAGTTTTCAATTTTCTTAAACCTTCCTCATAATAAGTCCTCATGATCATTTGTGTCTTTCAGGTAAATCTATCAAGATTAGCTCTTTAGGATTTCAAGGAACGATCACCCTAAGCTTCTCGGCTGACCACTCTGTTCTACATTAAACTGGCCCAGTAGAACCTTTGTAGTTTGTGTTTTTAGTATGAGTTTTTAAAATACCTTTTTGGAAAACATTCATTCATACACACAAATGATAGTATGTCTACATATACTAGTAAGATTTAAGTGAATCTCTAAGTTCTAGAAGTCCATTTTGTCTTAGTCTTTATCTATTAAATCCGATCAAATTCCTTTAAGGTATATGAGAAATGAAACTGACAAGATCAATTGCTTAGATGGTTAGTCTTTGAAGCAAATAGCGTTAATTGTGTAAGCTCATTTAAGGATGCATTGGCTCCCCTTGGAAGCTACTGTTGTGATTGAACCTTTCTTAGGAAGGCACCTTAAGGAAACTAAGCATGTGTATGATTCAGAGTTTTCTGCAGCCATTCACTGATTGCAGAGATATGCTTAAACATGTTTTGCTTGGACTAAATTCATGCATGTACAAACTGAAACCCTAGCAGCAATATTTTTTTCCTCATCCTCCTGTAATATACTGGCTTTAGGTTTGGGTGGTTAAGTATCAAGTAATTGTTACTGGAGGCTAGAAAATGAGACTTTTCATAATGAACTGGGGAAACTGCATTTTCCTATAGTAACTTGAAAAGCATTCAAATTTAATAAATGTGTGGACTTAGACAAAGAAGTCATGAAGCAATATTATTACTGGTTTCTTTTATGGACTGAATATATATTCAAATGACATACTTAAGTCCTAACTACTGGGACCAGTGAATATAACCTTGTTTAGACAGAAGGTCTTAGAATATGCCCTTGGTTAAATTAAATGATTATACTAGAAGTAAGATCCTCTAGTCACAGGAATAATTAAATAGATGAGGAAAGTGGCTTGAAAATGAATATATTGAAAAAGAGAAGCATATTGTATTATTTTACCTAGCTGTCCTAATGAGATTAAGTAATTCTAGGAAGAAAAAGACCTGGTAGGGCATGATCAAGGGAAATGTAACAAAGAGGAAGTGCTGAAACCCTGGTG
>NW_022103929.1:320247-323875 GCF_000313985.2 Echinops telfairi | reverse complement strand
TAAAAAAAAAAAGTCTAGTAAATCTTCTAGTACTAGACCAGTCAGGTGAGGATGAGATCTTCTCGTATCTCTATATCCGGTTCTCTAACATAGAAAACCAATTAACGTATAAAAACCCACCAACTGCCAGAATATCTTTCATGTCCATCCCAGGCAATAATGTCCAGGCAATAATGCTTTGCAGCAGGCTATAGGACGCTCAGTATATAGAAGGTAGCAGTGACAGTATTTCCTTCCTCACATTTATTTGCTTCCCTGGTTTGTAGAAGTGCGTTCCGTCTCATAAAGCAGGCATCTCAGAAGGGCAGGTGGTGATTTTGTAGTGGAAGACTTCATCAGTTAACTTTTGCTGCTTAACAATTCACTCCAAAACTCAGCAGCAAAAACAACAACAAAACATTTATTAGCATGCAATTTCGTGGGTTGGTAATTTGAGCTAGATTCAGCTGGAAAGTTTTCTAAAGGTCTCAGGCAGACTCCCTAATGCAAATGGGAACAGCTGGTGATCAATGGCCTCCTCCTATGTTCAGCACTTGTCTGGCTTTGAGGGTGCTAGGCCACATGTTTCTCTTCATTCAGCAATCCCCACAATGAAATATCACGTCTCTCCTGTGTTTCTTGTTTCCATTCCTTCTCCCTCCCTGACCCTTCTAAGAGATGCTCCCTCTTTTACTTCAAACGGTTAATAATTCTAAAGTGTACATAACTTCCTAGTTTCCCTTTTAGACTGGTCTGTTCTTTCACTGAAAACCGGGCCCTGAGAGAAGATGAGTTCCTTTCCAGACCTGAAGGGCGACTAAGGGCTACAGTGTTGGGGGTGAGTCTCTCACTGACCAATAAGTCAAGTCTTTTTTATGATTTTGAATCATCCCCCCCCCCGCCATATTTTCTTCCCACGCTATCAAAAACCTTCTAATGTGATCCCTTTCAAAGCAACTGGTAGTAGGAGCCAGGCACCATCTGGGTCTCCTGGTTGCAGGGCTGTAGGAGCTGTATATTCATGCGGCCCAGTGGTTCTCTAAGCTAATTGTTTCCATTGATCTCAATTATCTTCACTCTTCTTTCCTTTGGACAAGGAAAGGCCAGTAATTGCACCTTAGATGGCTGGAAGGAGCTTATAAGACCCCGGAAGCTACTTACCACTGCAGGATGTGGAACATTAAAGTCTCTGAGGGCTGTTATGCCAATTCACCATGTTGTCCCTTGAGACCATGATACAGACCCCTCAGGTCCAGCAATTCATTCCCTCAGGGTATCTGGTTATATCCTAGAAGGTTTTATAACTTGGCCCCTTGTATGCTACGACACATTCATAGATAAATTTGCAGCAAAAGTATATACTCATGTACAAACATCATCTGTCAAATCTCTATTTGTGGTTATAGTTCCAATTTCCCTCTCCCACACCTGTTTAGCCTGCTTCTACTCATGGATGCTTACTATGCATCTATTCATTGATCACCGCAATTGCATTATTGTGTCGATAGCACATTTACCCCTGGTGCCTTTAATTCTTGTACTCCTCTGCCCACTGTCTTCTCTTAACTCCATAATTATGTGGTAACCAACGTCTCACTGCATACTGCCTTCCCTTTTATCCAAGTTAACATGTCTACTCTCTGGCCAGTACCTCAACCTACTTCCCCCTCGTGCCCCTAGTAACCATCAAAGAACGTGCCTGTTAGGGCTAAAATCGTTTCTTCACTTTTTACAGTACTCAGTGCCATACAGTTGATTCCAACTCAAAGCAACCCTATACTGCAGGGCAGAACTACCCATATTTCTGAAGTTACAAAGCTTACAAGAGCCTAAAGCCTCATCTTTCTCCATGAGAGTGGCTGACAGGTTCAAACAGCTGACCTTGTGGTTAGCAGTCCAACATGTAACCCATTAAGCCACCAGAGCTCCTGACTTCTTACAATGGTAGTCACACACATTTATTCTTTTGTGATTAATATTTGATTCAGCAGAATGTCCCCCAGATTCATTCGTGTTTCTGAGTTGTTACAGATTCATCATTATTCTGTAAAGTTGTGTAGTAATCCATTATGTGTATGTACTAAAGCATTTATCTATTCATCCACTCTGGATATTTAGTTTGTTGTCATCTTTCTGCTCTTATCAACAGTGCTGCAATGAATAAAGGTGTATACATATCTATGTGCACTGCGGCTCTTATTTCACTATGATATATGCCAAGTAGAAGGAGTGCTGGGTTATAGGGTATTTTTAATATTTTAAGCAAGTGTCATACCATTTTCCACATTAGTTGCACCATTTTATAGTACCACCAGCAATGTATGAGGGTTCTAATCTCTCCACACTCTCGCCACCATTTGTTGTTTTCAAAACACTGTCCTTTCAATGCTGGGGTAAGGTGATATTTTATTGTTTTGAATGACAGCCAATCGCCAGCATTTCATATATTTGTTGGCTATCTGAAACATTATCCTTGGAATGGTGTCTGTAGATGTTCTCTGCTCCTTTCTAAATTAGAGTATTTGTCTTTTTCTTGCTAAGGTACTGAAGTTTTCTTTGTTTTTTTAATCATTTTATTGGTGGCTCGTAAAACCCTTATCACAATCTATACATATATCCATTGTGTCAAGCACAATTGTACCATTCTCAAAACATTTTCTTTCTACTTGAGCCCTTGTTATCAGCTCATTTTTTTCCCATCCTTTCCCTCTCTCCCTCCCTCCCTAACCCTTGATAAGTTATCAATTATTCTTATTTTGTCATGTCTTACACTAATGTCTCCCTTCACCCACTTTTCTGTTGTATGTCCTCCAGGGAGGGGTTATATGTAAATCATTGTGATCAGTTCCCCCTTTCTACCCCACCATCCCCTTCCCCTCTTGGTATTACTACTCTTAGTCCTGAGGGGTTTATCTGTACTGGATTCCCTGTGGTTCCAGCTCTTATCTGGTACTGAAGTTTTTCAAAATAAATTTTAGAGATTAGTTCTACTAAGTCATTGTCAAAAAAAAAAAAGATTTTCCTGGTCTGTGGTTCTCTTTTTGCTCTTGTGGGGAAATTCTTCATGTGCATAAGTTTCTATAATATCTAAGAAGTCCCAATCATCTAATTTGTTTTTGCTATTTGTATATTTTCAATTATGTCTTATAATGTATTTATGCCACGTATTAAGTGTTCCTTGGGAGAAGGATGAGACTTTCTACTCCTGTAAACATTTACAGTCTCAGAAACCAACAGGAACAGTTTTGTTCAGTCCTAGAGGGTGACTATGAGTCGGAATCAACTGGATGGCAGTGAGTTGTAGTTTTGGAGGGCCCCTAAGTTGGACTCATCTTCAGTTTGTCTTTGTTTATGTGTTAGATAAGGCGACTGTTTCGTTTTTCTGCCATGGCATCACCAGTAAGCGAGCACCATTTATTAAAGAGACCATCTCTGTATACAAGTTAGGCATGTTTTCTTTCTTTCTTTTTTAAAAAATAATTTTATTAGGGGCTCATAAAACTCTTCTTTTTAAAAATCATTTTATTAGGGGCTCATACAAATCTCATCACATTCCATACATACATCAATTGTGTAAAGCACATTTGTACATTCATTACCCTCATCATTCTCAAAACATTTGCTCTCCACCTAAGCCCCTGGAATCAGC
>NW_022103929.1:310126-319373 GCF_000313985.2 Echinops telfairi | reverse complement strand
ATAGATCTATTTCCCCATCCTCATATATAAATATATTTACATATGTACATCCCTCTATTTAGACCTTTATAAATGCCCTTTGCCTCCTAGCTCTTTCCTCTATTTCCTTTTACTTTCCTCTTGTCCCACACTATGCTCAGCTTTCATTTGGGTAACAGTAATTCCTCTTGGTTAGATTACCCTTGATCACGCCCTACCAGGCCTCCTACACCCTCCTCACCACCGATTTGGATCACTTGTTCCCTTGTCCCTGGGTTTGCAAACACCACTTCCTTTGCCCCCACCTTCCCCTCTCGCATGTCTCCCCAGAACTGTCAGTTCGTTGTTTTGTCCTCCAGATTTTTCATCCAGCCTATCTTATTTACAGACCTGCGGCGATAATAACATGCACAAAAACAAGACAGCGCAAAACCAAGCAACAAAAGAAAAGAAAACAACAAAGAACCAATGATCAAAAAATAACAACAGAACAACAAACAATTCAAGGACTGTTTGTTGGCCTTTAGGAGTGTTCCAGTTGATCCCTGGCCCCAAAGTCTATTTTTGGTATTCCCTGGGGACTTCATTGCTCTGTTCCCCTTGCTTTTCTGTTGCACACCCTTAGTGTTTTGCCTCAGTGTGGTGGGATCAGATTGGGCGGAATTCACACACTGTGTCTCCAGTGTTGTCCCCTGTAGGGCTGTGGGTCAGTGAGGGATGTCGTGTCTCATAGTGGGGCCGGCCAAATGGTCCTCTCTGTGGATTGGCTGCTCTGAGCGGGAATATTGTCCTCAAGGCTTGCTGGGCAAGTCTTTTTTCAAGATGGGAGTTAATGATTTTTTTTTTAATTTGCTAAAGGTTAAGCCCCATGTTTATTCTTTTTGTAATGAGATAAAATGAACTATGGTATTTTGTAAAGAGTATTCAACAAATTTCTCTACTATTCAAAATTTTGACAATGATTTTAAACTCTGAATATGTCATTTGGTCATTATTACTGTCAGTAGAGATGGGAAATTAATGGTCCATAGCATTAAGTTAAATGGGGCTCTGTGAATTACCCCCTAAGTTAAGTGACTTATATTTCACACTTTGCCATGGCATCTATTTTATAAATTGGCTGTTTTTAATCTGTTTCCAAGGCTTAAAAAAAGGGAAATACAATACTAGTCTCTTTTTTGTATTAATCTTCAATTCTTACCAATTAAAATCTGGATGGCAAGGAAGAAATGCAGTACAAGCAAGTAAACCTGATTCTCGGAGACGTTTCAAATATATTTTTGATGTGTCTAAACTTAGGAAATGTCTTTCAAGTTTTTGTAAACTCACCATACTTCCTAAAATGTATTCAATGGAGATTGTTGGTGATTTTCCACAGCTGAAATTCAAACTCATTCCTCCCCTGATCAGTCCTAGCTATGTCATGACACTGTCCACTACTCTCCCCCTTGTAATTCTTGAGAATTAAGTTTTGTTCTTATGATCACATTCAAAGTCTTCTCTTTCCTCAGTCTGGTCCTTAAATGCTTAGCTTTGCCAAAATACCTAGTTGTACATAAATATGTATGTACACACACACACACACACACACACACACACACACAAACAACAACACCCACATTACATGGTAGCTCAGAGAGCTTAAATGAGTCCTTGGGAACTTATGAGCAGTAGGCTGTAAATCTCTGATTCAAATTCAGATTTTCTGAATCCTAGGTCCAGTGGTCTTTCCTTTCTACTGCACTGAAAAACAAGCGAGGCTTTGATTCTACATCAGTATAGTTCTTTTCCAATAGTTCTGTTTCCCAGGTCTTGGGATGCTCTTCATCGCCAATGAAGCTCCAATCCAAGGAATAACCCAACTTTTCTGAATAAGGTTTTTGGTCAAGGAGGCCATCGCTTCGTTTATACACACTTTGCACAGAGGATTGTGTTTCAGGGGCATCTTTGTTCCAATTCAACAAATGTACGTAAACCCCAAAGTTTATTATACCACTAAAACAAGTTAATTGCTCATCTTTAGAGGCTGATAAAGAAAAAATTCAATATCCAGAAATATGAAATATATCTTGAATATAAGCGAAAATAATTAAGCATTCATGTTCTTTCCCAAACATTGCCAGTGATTAACCAAATGGTAGATTGGGAGGGGAGCAGTTATGATGAGACAGGGCTCATAGAGAACATGTGGAAAGCTGGCAAAGTTTAATTGTTGGTGGCATAGTGGTGATAAGGATATTTGTTTTATAATAATTAATTAAGCTATACATTTGTTTGGATTTATTTTCAGAATCTATGTTACATTATAAAATCAGTAGTTAGAAACTGAGGTTATTGGAAAATAAAGGGAAGAGTCAAAAGAACTAATTTTTCAGTAAACTCTAGACTTATATGCTGTGCTAATATAGCAGCCTCTAGCTACATATGGCTGATATGAATCAACATGTTAAGTATAAAATAGTCACTCTATCTCCAAAACTGGGTGTAAAACAAGAATGTAACCTATCTTAACAATAATTTTTCTATACTTAAAAATACTGAAATAAAATTAATTAAAATAAATTGATATATTAATATTAAAAATTAAACTGTATATTTATGGCTCAAATTACATTTCTGTTGGACAATACTTCTCTAGACTGTATGTTACAAATTGAGTTATGTTTCCCAGAAATTTGTATTGAAGTCCTAATCTCTGGTACCTATAAAGTGACCCTCTTTGGAAAAAGGGTCCCTGGCGATACCATCAGTCAAATTAAACTGATGGCATACTGGAAGAGGGTGGATCTTCAGCCAATCTGAGTGGTATCCTATAAAAGAGACAAATGAAAGAGAGAGAGAACATGCACAGAGAGAGTTAGGATGTCCTGCTGTAAGTCAAGGAACACCTTTCCAGACACTTGGAAAGGCAAGAAAGAAAGAACCTTCTTGAGAGCCTCCTGAGAGAACATGGCACTGCAGAAACCCTGAATTCAGACTAGCAGCTTCGAAAATATGAGACAATAAACTCCTGTAGCCACCATGCAATCAAGATACCTGATGGGGTATCAAATGCAAATTCCATGCGTCTGCGTGGTAAACCATATCAAAAAGCAGCTATCATAAGGTTGCACAAACTGTTTAGGGTATAATCTCTGAAACAGTATGTGCCTTACTGTTAACAGTGTGCAGAAGTTGCCTCTAGGAGAATGCTGATTTTCTGAATAAGGAGGAGAGAAGAGGGGAAGGGAAGGGAGGGTTGGGAAGGAAGGAGACAATGGAAAAAACTTTTTATCTGTTGTCCAAGCCTGAATTAGGAACAAGGGGGCTTAAAGGAAGGGTTATAAATGCATTCATTCTTCATTTGCATATTAAAAGAAAAATGAAAAGTAATCTGTGTTTATTTTTATTTAAGGCCATTACATTTCACTTTGGGGTATAACTCAGGAAAATATCTATTTTATGATCTCCAAAGCTTGGCTTCTCTTTGCGTATTTGTCCATCTGATGCCAAATAATTAGTGACAGACTTAGAGGCCTCTTCCTTTGCACAGCACCACAATTATGGATATTACTGATAGACACAGCTGTGTCTCTAATACACGCCTCAAGATGGTGCCTTATATAATCCCTCCAAGTATTCCAGTCTGAGTCACCATGGTAACTAGAACCCTGCAAGCACTAAGACTTTTGATCATTTCCTGACTGTATTCAAAGCTATTTCTAACATTATGTTGATTTCATTACTACAATAACTATATGAAAGAATTACTCTGGGCAAAACACCATTCATTTTATCCATTTCATATTCTTTGAACTATGTTTTTTTTCACAATAAATGGGAAAAAAGAGCTATTTATTATGAAAAGGCATTCTCAGATAAGAAAAATACTCCATTAAGATATTCATCATGGCTTTGACAATTCAGGTAAACAGCTTAATATAAGGTGGAAAGACACACACTTACATTAGTAGGAGGGAATTTAGTATATGCCAACTTGACATTATAAAGGAAAAACCTACAGCCCTTAATGCACTTTTTATTTTGTTCTTAAAGAGTTAAAAAGTCCACATGATGGAGTATTCAAGGGGTTTCTAAGGTGCTGTTTGGTCTCTTTCTTGAACTGAATACAAATCACAAGGATGTCATCAGTCTGTAAAGCAGTACCAAGCTGTACACTGACAGCATGTGTGCTTCTTTGCCAAGTATCTTATGCCTCAGTAAGTTTAATCACTAGTTTATGACCTGAAGAAAGAAAAAAGCATAAAAGAAAGCTCCCAAACATATAAGCACTAAGAATGGAATGAATGCTCAAGGGACTGAATAGCTCGACCCAAAGCTAAAAGCTGATTGATGCTATGTCAGCTGGATTGCCTCTTCCTCCGCCTTCCGCAGTCCTGACGCTGGTCCAAGACCACTACTAGTGCTCTACTAGTTAAGTACTATGATCCTCTTTTCTATTCAGACAAACACAAATACAAGAAGGGATAAACAAAACAGAAAGCCTTTTCTTAGTTATTCCAAAAGAAATCTGTCTCTTTCAAAAGAAATGCTTAAAAACTGTATCGACACCTAAAAGTTGAGAGCTGGTGCATTCAGACATCTGAAGGCTCAAAGGACTTCTCTGGACAGAGATTGGGGAGAGTAGTACGGAGAACTATGCTACTCTCCACCCTCCCAACATATCAACACACTGGAAGTTCTGTCCACCAAAGAAACTAAGGTGTCATACCTAAGCAAATAATAAATAGATAGTTTTCTAGTCACTAATATTCAACAAGTAAATTCATTTATAAGACAATCAGAGAAAAACAGACACACCACATGTTAAGAGAAAAATCAGTTCCTTGGAAGAAAGAGAACAAGCTTAGCACTAGAGCAAACAGCTCCCACAAGGACAAAGTTACTATGGAATACAAATAATAAACATAATATAAAAATTTTGATAAGCCCCAACTAATTACATAATACATACTAATTTTAAATTTTGGTTAATTTGTCATACACACATACACACACATATATCCATCAAAATTCTTTTTAAAAGTTCTATATCATCCCGTGTATACAGATCAGTTACTGTCAAGTTACTGTAATTCTAACTCAAAGCACTGCCCTATAGGGTTCCAAGGCTGATATATAAAAAATTATTTCTAGATATCCTGTTGAATGAAGCAATACACATTATGTTCCTTTGCTATTGTATTTCATCTAAGAAAAAAGAATGTTAAAGAAAAAGATCATGATCCTTCCCCTAGCTTAAATAATTCTACAGAATTCTATGCATAACTTTTGGTAACTTATCTGCTATCAGCCAGCAAACCAATAATAACAACAACAAAAAAAGCTGAACTAGAGAAATATTTAAAACAATGAAGAGTACACTAACCTTAACCCATTGAAGAGTTGCTTAGATTTATCGAGGAGGTAACAAAAATCAGTCACGGTTTTCCTCTCTCCCTGTGGGATGTCATCTTCAACACCTCCAGAGGACATGGTTTCTTTAAGAGCAAATTCAGTCCTGTAAGAAAATATATGTTCCCTTACCGATTAGGTGAAAATTAAAAGAGAAACAGATCTTAGTCATACCCTTTGAGAGCAGTTTTTTTTCAGAATAAATATAAAAATTATTTTGTTTATAATCAAATCCATAAATTAATGTTTGTATATGGTTATGAAAAAAGACACAATCTCATACGTTAGTGGGGAAAAAAACTTGGTACAACCATATCAGAGAGCAATTTTTATAATATGCTTTCATCCCAGAAATTCTTTTTGACTACAGATTATGTTTCAAGCATCACTCTGTGTGGTTAATTTTAAAATGTTGATCTCTTTGACCTGTTTGTATATTTGATGCGCTCTGGAATGCTATCTAGAAAAATGATCATTAAAATAGAAAACCTCTATCCATAAAGATAATTATTTCATTATCATAATATTTTAAAACAGAAAACAACCTAAAGGCACGGGAGAGGGACATAATTAAGTATTTTACAGAACATCAACCACTGCATTGCATTCTACCTTATCACTAACTGACAGATTTATCAAAGATTATAAAGCAATTACATGGAGGCCCTTAAAGGGATATAAAAATCACATATACCAAGAATGGTATATGGTAAAAGGACAATTCAAAAAAAAGGACACTTCATTAAATCCAAGCTAGTTCCATATGTAATTGAATATACCTGTGGTAGTTACATAATCTGGTGTCAATTTGAGAGGATTACTAGTGACGGGTTGGAGTCTGGCCTGTCAATCAATATATAACCAATGAGGTCTCTGTGTGGGCATGGCCTTCTTCTAAGAATTCCTGGAACTCCTGAATTTTCCTCCTTGGGAGTGGGAGACACATCTCTCTCTGCTCACTCCTGGGAGACATTGCAGCTGACAAGACACATGGAACTACACTGGTGCCTAGAGTTGGAGAAGCCATATATGGACATACCCTGATGCAACCAGACCTCTGAAGCCAGAGAAGCCATGTAGAGACCCCTGCCAGCACTGAGATGTTTACAATGCCACTGGATCCAAAGACTTTCTACCCACTAGCCTGTGACCATCCTGCATTCGGCTTCATTGCATGTGTTTCTTGAGTCTGAAGAGGACTTTATAGATTGGTATCAGACATATGGGCTAATATTGTATTTATGGGCTTGGACTAGACTGGGTTGGGATGCTTTCTTAATGTAGTTTACCCTTTATATAAAACTCTCTCTTATATACATATGAGGTTCTATGGATTTCTTTCTCTAGTCTACTAGGACTAACACAATATCAATCAGTCATTTTTTAAAAGCAGTATTTATGAAAGAACAATATGTATAATATGAACCTATACTAAACAAAAAATTAATTTGGATTTACACATAGACATAGGTCCCTGGGACAACACAAGGAAATTGAGGTGAAATACGCAGCATAGTAAAAAGGGTCAGGCACATGGCATATGAGTTGGGATGTGGTACAGTCATTTTGGTGAATATTTTTCTCTCCAACACGGACATAAGCAGGTGATTGTTGTTGCAATGCAGGAAACTGTCAGCAGGCCCAGAGCTGTCATGGGCTGCAGGCTAATATGAGGGCAGTACTGGAGAGAGCTGGTGGAGAGCAGGTTACAACATGCATAGAAGACACTAATGGCACTGGAATGGTCACATCTGATGGACTAGGTGATTTTAACGGTGGGAAACAGAGTTTGAAAATATTATGCCCCAAAAGGCATTTTTTTGTTTGTTTTTCTTTTGCTTTTTTTTTTCAAAAAGGCATTTTATAATAGAGTATACAATCTTGGCCTTATGTTTCTTCCCTCCTCCTCATATTCTCATCTTCCTTCTCTGAACTCAGGAGAATGCTCATCAAAGAAAACTATACAACAAAAAGATTTATTTTTCACAGCTGTCAAAGATGTACAAACTAGGCTGATGTCGGGCTGTGGTGCTTGTTAAGAGAGCACGTCTTGACTGCCCAGACTGAGCACTTGGATTCAGCCCCTTCATCTCCAACAAGGAAGAAACTTACATCAATTCCCTGGACCCTGAAAAGCTATTACAATGCCCCTATGACAAAAACCACCAGATCAGGGCCTGCAAGTTCTCTATCATCTTATCAAGTGCAGAAAGAATCATCCTGATGTTGCAAACAAATTGGCTACTTGTCCCTTCAAAGCTCGCCACCAGGTTCCTCGGGCTGAAATCAGTCATCATATCTTAAGCTGTGATGACAAGAGTTGCATTGAGCAGGATGTTGTCAACCAAACGAGGAACCTTGGACAAGAGACTCTAGCTGAGAGAACATGGCAGTGGCCTCCTTGCGAGGAAGACTGGGATAAAGCTCGGCAAGCAACGTAGTTGCAGAACACAAGAGTAACCTGGCTTCAGGCATGTGAGTTCCCAATCTGGTGTATGTTCTGCCATGGGAAAAAAAAAATGGAAATGCACAGAAACTGAGTATCTCATCAAATACCAGACTTAAGAAGACTCTTGTTTCTTCCTGCTTCCAGTGGATTCTTCATTTTCCTCTTAATCTAATGATAGAAAGATAAAACTGCGACTTTCAAACTGACAAGTACCTTTTTTCCTCCATTAGAATCCTCATTCACTTGATGCAAGAACCCTCGTATTCACAATAACTGTTCCAAGTACGTAAATTGTCAACTTAGCAAGCCTGAGAGTTTGGTTAAGAATGCCTGCAGCCCCAAGATCCAAAATCATATCTTACTCCACCACTTGAGTGAAACATTGATTTAAAGTGACTTTAAGGGACCCAGTTAAAACAAGACAGGAGACAGGTTGCAAACAACTGTTTGTATTCTCTAACACACACAGAACCAGTTCTCTGAATGTAAAAGAATGGCCTTTTCTGATCAGTGCAACTTTATCAACAGAGCCACTAAGTTAGCAAGAACATTCATATAACACAATACCCCATTCTTGTGTAGAATAATTTAGAACATCTTGACTTCTGAATTTTTTTTTTTCCTTCTGAATTTTTACAACCCAGGATAGGTTTTTTTTATTTTCTTAATCTCCCCATTGCTAGGAATAGATTGGGTTTAGGAGTGAAGGCTGGGATGGAGGGGAGCAACCAATGCACATGTAGAAAAGAGCCAGACTTACCACCTGTGGGTGAAATTGGATTATTCTCCAAAACCTTATCAAGTAAGGTAGGCCCTGCTGACTACCCTGGGATGTCTGAGAAGTGGCCTCCGGAAACGCCCTAGGCTCTAGCTCTGCTAGCATCTTGTTGGCCCTCTTGGGGAGACCTCATAATCTCCCAGGCTAGTCTTGTCTGTTTGGATTGCTTTTGTTTTCTGTTTTGTTTGGTGGTTTTCAGGATTTGTGTTTGGTTTTAAAACTGGTGTGAGGAGGGATTTAAGATCTGATTAGATATGGACTCAGATGAAGTATACTGACAGATTATTAAAAAAAAAAAGATGTACAAACTATAAGTATACATTATACAAATCCACTGCTGTAGAATCAATTCCAACTCATAGCAACCCTGTACAGAGTTTCCAAGATTTTGTAAATCTATGGGAGCCGACAGCCTCATCTTTCTTCCATGGAGAGGTTAGTGGTTTCGAACTGCTGGCTTTGTGGTTAGCAATTTTACCTGTAAATGCCACCAAAGCACCTTAAAGGTAAATTAAAGAACACTTAAAGTAAAATTAAGAATACGCCATGTAAGAGAGAGTCTTTTAAAAAGTTTGTGGATACTAGGAGGGTGGAGGGAGGGTGAGTTGGAAAGGGGGAACTGATTACAAGGATCTACATGTGACCTC
>NW_022103929.1:308109-309879 GCF_000313985.2 Echinops telfairi | reverse complement strand
GCTTTACACAATTGATGTATGTATGGATTGTGATAAGAGTTGTATGAGCCCCTAATAAAATGATTTTAAAAAGTTTGTGGAAAAATAGAATTGAAAGATAATGGAATTTTCCAGGAACTTTTGCAACTCTCTCATATATTGAATGTAAGCCTCAAAAATTTAAAGGTACCAATTCTTCATAAATTGATCTATAGAGTCAACATAAAGCAATCAACTCCCCAAGAGATTTGTTTGTGAACTGGACAAGTTAATGCTACACTGTATATGTGTAATATATAAATTTTGTGTCAATGTGGCTGGGCCAGGATTCTCGGTATCGCAAAGTGAAGAAAGACATTAGAAATATATATCAAACAAGGATTTGTTGCCAAAATGAATGATGAATATCCAATTTCTAAATGGGCAAAAGGCACTTCACAGGGGAGATAGCCAAATGGCCCTTAAACACAAGAAAAAGCATAGAATGTCATTAGTCACCAGACAGAAGCTCATTAAAACTAAAATGATACCACTACACATATAGCAAAGTGATTCAGACACAAGGGCAATTTGACAGATGTCTGTGGAAAGTCCATGAATAAAACCACATAAATAAAAAGAGACAAAAAAAGGGCATACAAGAGCACTTCAATAAGTTCATGGAAAAATGGCATTAACCTTAATTCCATATTCCCACAAACATTTTTGAAATGCCCTCACATGCGATAACATCTTGGCACAGATTATAAAATGAACAGGCAAGAAAACAGAATCATAGAGACCACAGAGCAAAGAATTGTTGTGCTAACTACAGAGAATTGAATTAACTACAGAAAAAAAAAGAAAGAAAATGAAATCAAAATCTAATAAAAATGTAGTCTAATAAAGAAAAGGAAGCATTTATAGAAATCACATACTAGTAAAGAGATTTCTTATGTACCCAGATCTTTTTAAAGACATGTAAAGAGATGAAATAGTCACATAACTAAGAATGACCCAGAAAGAGTGCCATATGTATGTTTTCTCAGATGTAAAAATGGAATATTGATAAAAGCTACCTCAATCAAATTAACCAAACTCACTGTCATCGAGTGAATTCTGGCTCATAATGGCCCTACAGGGCAGAGTCAAGCTGCCCTGTGGATTTCTGAGGCTATAGATCTTTACAGGAGTTGATAGCTTCACTCTCTCCCACAGGAGAGGAGTGGCCTATGGGTTCGAACTGTCAACCTTGTTAGCAGCCCAATGATATTTAACTTACTATGTTGAGGGCTCCTTTAAATTAACTAATGGATATGAAATGTATAATATACTTCAAAGTTGTTAGTTAAGAAATTGTTATAAATGCACTCAAAAACTAGCATACATTTTAAAATGCCAAGTATTAAAAAATGTTAAACGTGTACATGGGAAGCGATGATGATGATTTTGCCACATCCAGTACAAAAGGGACAAGGAAGCAACTGCCTAATGCAGATGGCATTCCTAAGACATGAACAAATGTCAGAGCTCAGAAAGCTGGTCCTTCCCAGAGTGCAAAGCAGCTTCCCGTATCAAAAATAACAAAAAATTATCATGAAATATATGCAAATTAGTTTCTGGGAACATTTTTGGTGGCTTACTTGAATACATTCTTTTTTTTTTTTTTTTTTTTTTTTTTTAAACATTTTATTGAGGGCTCTTAAAGCTCTTATAACATTCCATACATCAATTGTATCAGGCATATCTGTACATATGTTGCCATCATTCTTTTCTAAGCATTTACTTTCTATTTGAGCCCTTGGTATCAGC
>NW_022103929.1:302715-307074 GCF_000313985.2 Echinops telfairi | reverse complement strand
TATTTGTATATGTACATGTCTTTATTGAGAGCTCTATAAATACCCTTTGCCTCCCAGCTCTTGATACTAAATTGCATGTTAAAATAATAATACAACATTCCTCTAGTCCTCCCTCCTACTATCATGACCCCAGATCTACCTTACAAACCCGGCTAGACCAGAGCCATGTATACTGGTACAGATAAGAGCTTCTGACACATGGAATCAATAATGAGAGTAGCAATACCATGAAGGTAGGGTAAAGTGAGGAGAGGAAGAGAAAACGATCACAATGATAGCATAACCCCCACCATCCAGGGTGACTAACAACAGAAACATGGGTGAAGGGAGATAGCAGATGGTGTAAGATATAAAAATAATAATAACTTATAATTTATCAATGGTTCATGAGGTGGAGGTGGTGGAGGGAAGAAAAACAATGAGGAGCTGATACCAAGGGCTCAAATAGAAAGAACATGTTTTGAAAAGGATTTTGGCAACGTATGTACAAATGTACTTGACACAATGGATGTTTGGATTGTTATAAGAGCTGTAAGAGCCCCAATAAAATGATTAAAAAAACAACAACACGATAATCTTTTCAAAATGCACAGTACTAAATGTCTCAATGATCAATGCCTAAGGAAACTGTCTAATACCACACAAGCAGAGTGTGGAAGCAAAGGAAGCCAAAGGAAGATGGGCATGGAAGAGCTAGAAGGTCATTTGTAAAATAATGACCAGGGACTTGAAAGAATTCATTTTACTGCCAAAGGTGAAAAAAGAGGTGTTTTTATATCAGACATGTTGCTTTTTTGTGTGTTTGGTGCCATCAAGTCAATTTTAGGCTCTTAACAATTTCAGATGACAGAGCTGAACTACCTCATAAGGTTTTCTTGGTTGTAATAGTCATGGGAGTAGATTGCCAGGCCTTTCTCCCGTGAAGTTGCTAGTTAGGTTAGAACCACCAACCTTTTAGTTAGCAGCCTGGAATGACCATGGCTTGTAATACATGTAAATATGCAAATCTCAGTACTAATTTAAGTGAGGGATGGTCTGGTCAAAGTGGAAAGCATTGAGTTAATGGCAGAGAAAGTACAAACAGATCACTAGTTCAGCAGATTAGGGGAGGATGCTACATATCACATTGCGTGCTTCCTCTAGCTCAACCAGGCAGAATGCATTAAATGGTACAGAGGAAAGTTGAGCTGGGGTCAGTGTGAGATATTTGAGGGGAAGGAATAAATCCTCTTCCCTACTGGGAGAATACATGAGTATTTGTATCTGTTTCAGTGCCAGCGCCAGAAAGGAAAATCTAAGGAGATAGAGGCAAGAAAGAGGGCTTTTTAAAAAGGATATTCTTATTACTGAAGAAAGATATGATTAGGCCACAAGTTTGTTTTTTTTACTTCCTCAACTAACTGTTTTAAGAATTTCTCATTTTGATCCATGATCAAGCAAGTAAAGGAAGAAAATAGAATTTCCTGCTTGTTAATTGAGAGCAAGAAATGGAAGTATAATAGAAAAGCAATGGGGAAGATGCGGAAAACAGTTTTGAAAATGTATTCTTCACTATTTTTATGTGCGACAATATGAATATATTAACATTTAAAAATAATTATAATATAAATCAAGTAAAGATGGTAAGATGTAATCACTGATTTTTTTTTTAATCTATAGAGTACGTCAAATGGGCTTATACTTCACAGATCGCAAGTTTCAATACTTCCCACATTTTCTCAATTTCCTTGAGTGCTGTAATATGTACTCTCACTTCCTCTTATTGTCAGGACAAATACTTATCACATTTTTGAGCAGCAAAAAATAGAAGTACAGGAACAGGCTTGGAAGTTATGCTGTTCTCCTCATTCAAATCGAAGATATTCTACAATGCAACCAACCACAATAGAATTTCAATATGATGCCAATACAATCTAAAATCAAAAGGGTGATCCAAGCCTAGTCAGTCAGTCAACTGAAAAGAATGAATATAAACAGATGCAAAACATGGCTATTTATGATGGTAAGGGGGTATGCAGAGGTAACCCAAAAGTACACAAAAATGAACCCCAGAGGGAGTCTCTTTAGGATGTCTTTCTTCCTTTGTGTTGTTTTAACTGTTTCTGAACTGAGCCTATGTGTGACTTTGATGGTGCCAGTTGCCTACGTTGGACTTCCTCTCACTAGTGGGGATAGTGGGCCACACGCACATGTGAATTTTCAGTGGTTGGGTTTCTATGTCTTCCCTTATCAGACAGAGTGGAGGTGGAAAAGTAGATTCTTTCTTTAACACTGGGCAACAAGTGTTGAGTGCTCACGGTCCTTCCACAGTTCTGTGGGACCATGGGGTCCTTCTGGATTGGTGTCAGCAGTTAAAGTGCCCTCTGGAGGTGAGGCCTGGATGCCACTGTGAAGGAATACAAGCCAAATGGACACTGACTGGTGTCTCAGTAAGAGGTGGGGGATGAAGGAGCTCCAGTACATGTGCACTCTCAACCTGCAGGAATTGTCCGAGTGTGGGATGGGTGATATTAGATGAGGGACCTCGGTTATCCTGCTCATTGTTTACCGAAGTGCAGATGGCACCTGTCAGGATAGGACAGACAATGCTGATGAGATGGTGTGCCTATCTGGCTGGTCATGGGGCTTGGGGCTTGGGTGCACTCATTCCAGTTGCTGGGTTGCTAGCACTGTGGGTGCAAGCTGCCCATTGCCAGATGGGTTGGGCAGGGTACAGACAGCGTCAATGGCTTCTGGGCAGGCAGTGCTGGAAACTGATATGATTGAACTATGGAATGTTATATGTATTAACTCTAAATTAATAATAAACTAAAAAAAGAAGAAAAATCTTCCATAATTTATATGTAGATCTGACAGAAGATATTCACAGATGTGTATTATCATTGCTGTAAACATATCCATGAATGTGGTGGATTGTACAAGGGTAAAGTTACAAAAATTCCCTAGACGTTATCAAGCACCTTGAGGAAATGAGTCCTGGACGTGGGGGATCAGTATCATAGTCTCAGGGGACACTATGGCTAACTGGCATGACAGTTCACAAAGACAATTTACTTTGGTAATGACACGGTTCTTAAAAGCTCACAAGCAGCCATCTCAGATCCAACTACTGGCCTCCCCACATCCAGAGAAAAGACGAGTAAAGAAAATCCAAAGGTATGGAAACAATCAGTCCAGTGGATTAATGGACCACAAGAATATCTGCCTCAATGACCCTAAAACCAGAAGAACTAGATGGTGCCTGGGTACCACTACCAATTCTATCTGAAAATGATCAAATAGGAAAGTCCTAACAAGAGTGAGATGGAAATGTGAAACAAAGCCCAAATTCATAAAAGAGACCAGTTTTACTGGTTTGACAAAGACTGGGGGATTCCCTCAAAGGATGCCCTTCATGAACCTTTTGGTCTGGAACTGAACTCAGTCCCCTATTAGAATAATCAACCATTTAAGATAAAAAGATCAGCATTTACTCAAGTACAAAGTACAGAGGTTTAGAAATTGAAACAAAACATAAGGAGGAAATGGCTTAAGTACTGGTACACGGATGAGATTACAATCGATGAGTTGAAACAAAATGTATGAACTGTGGAATGTAAAACTGACGAACCACTCTGTAAACCCTCATCTAATGGACAATAAAGAGTTTTTTAAAAACTTGACAGCAGGAACTTGAATGATTCCATAGGAAACTCAGGTGGCAGTGAGTTATAAGAGCCCCCAATAATTTTTAAAAAACAAATAAATATTTCACAATATATAAGTATATATTGTTTTTGTGATTAATCACCATGCTTTCATGATGTTCAATTTGTAACAATGAACATACATCGTGTATATCAGATATTTATGATTCATAACTGTAGCAAAATTAGTCATAAAGTAGCAACAAAAATAACTTTATTTTGGGTGGTCACCACAACATGAGTAACTGTATTAAAGAGTCGCCGCATTAAGAAGGTTGAGAACTAATACTCTACTAGATGCCGCTAGTAGCTCTTGCCCTAGTTGGGACGAACTAAACTGTGTGGAGACATTGCCAAATGTCCCCTGGGAAGCAAAAGCATTCCCAGCTAAGAACCACTGATAAAATTTTTTAAAAGCACCTCACTGCTATCATGGTGATGCCAATTCATTGTGCCCCTATAGATCAGGGTAGAAGTGCCCATGTAGGTTCCCCTCTTTATGGGAATGCAAAAAAATCTTTCTCTCAAGGAACTACTGGTGGTTTTATTTTATTTTATTTTTTTAATCATTTTATTAGAGGTTCATACAACTCTTATCACAATCCATACACACATCAATTGTGTAAAGCGCATTTGTACATTCATTGCCCTCATCATTCTCAAAACATTTTCT
>NW_022103929.1:295230-296171 GCF_000313985.2 Echinops telfairi | reverse complement strand
TTGAGGGAGTACTTGAGTGGAGGCCCAATGTTCTTCTGCTACCTTAATACCAAACCTATAAATATAGGCTCATAGATCTATTTCCCCATCCTCATATAAATATATTTGCATATGTACATGTCTTTATCTAGACCTCTATAATGCCCCTTGCCTCCCAGCTCTTTCCTCTATTTCCCTTGATTCTCCTCCTATGCCATTGTCATGCTCACTACTGGTGGTTTTAAACTGCTAAATTTGTAGTAGCTGAACACATTAGGCACCATGTCACTAGGGTTCCTATTTAATAACTTACAACTAAATTATTATTATTTTATGTCCAAATTGGTAATAAACATTACTAAAGATTCTGAATGAGAGAGGATCATATGGCCTATCCCATTATGAGACACGACATCCCTCACTGACCCATAGCCCCACGGGGGACAACACTGGAGACACAGTGCAGGAACTGCACCCAATCTCACCCCACCAGACTGAGGCAACACACAAACGATGGGCAACAGAACAGCAAGGGGAGCAGAACAAGGAAGTCCCGAGAGAATATAAAAAATAGACTTTGGGACCAGGGCGTGGCACCCATCAAACTCCAATGGCAAACACTCCTAAAGGTCAATAAACAGACCTTGGACTATTTACAGGCTTTTCTCATTTTTTGTCATTGTTTTATTGTTGTTGTTGTTTTTCTTTGTTCTGTCTTGGTTTTTTTGTGCATATTATTATCTCTGCAGGTCTATCTAGATAAGAAAAGCAGGATAAACAATCTGGAGGAGAAAACAATGGAACATGGGAGAGAGGGAGGTGGGGGAAAGGAAGTGGGTGTTAACAAACCCAGGAAAATCCTGGTGGGGACTGAGCATGATAGCGGGACAGGAGGAGAATCAAGGGAAATAGAGGAAAGAGCTGGGAGGAAAAGGGCATTTATAGAGCTCTAGATAAAGGCA
>NW_022103929.1:288222-293836 GCF_000313985.2 Echinops telfairi | reverse complement strand
CATTCCATGACGCTCGCCTTCCCAACACGATCGCTGAAGACAAATCAGGTGCATAAGGAAATGTGATGAAGAAAGCTAATGGTGCCCGTTTATCAAAAGATATAGTGTCTGGGGTCTGAAAGGTTTGAAGATAAACAAGCAGCCATCTAGCTCAGAAGCAACGAAATCCACATGGAAGAAGCACACCCGTCTGTGTGATCACGAGATGTTGAAGGGATCGGGTACCAGGCATCAAAGAACAAAAAATCATATCATTGTGAATGAGGGGGAGTGTGGAGTGGAGACCCAAAGCCCATCTGTCGGCAACTGGACATCCTCTTACAGACTGGTAGGAGATGAGCCAGTCAGGTTGCAGTATAGCAATGATGAAACATACAACTTTCCTCTAGTTCTTAGAGACTTCCTCCCCACTACTTTCATGATCCCAAATCTACCTTAAAAATCCGGCTAGACCAGGGCGTGTACACTGTACAGATAAGAACTGGGAACACAGAGAATCCAGGACAGATAAACTCCTGAGGACCAATAATAAGAGTAGTGGTAACAGGAGAGTAAGGGGAAGGTGGGGTAGAAAGGGGGAACGGATCACAAGGATCTACATATAACTTCCTCCCTGGGGGAGGGGAAGCAGAAAAGTGGGTGAAGGGAGACAGACAGTGTAAGACATGAGAAAACAATAATAATTTATAAATTATCAAGGGTTCATGAGGGAGGGGAAAAATGAGGAGTTGATACCAAGGGATTAAGTGAAAGAAAATGTTTTGAGGATGAGGGCAACAAATGTACAAATGTGCTTGACGCAATAGATGGATGTATCACTTGTGATAAGAGTAGTACGAGCCTCCAATAAAATGATTTTGAAAAGAAAAAAAAAGATTCTGTATGATCTGCTGTGAGAGGAGATACTTAGAGGGAACAACACTATGAGTTACTGAATGACACCAACCCAAGTATTGCCACTGCTCTAACACTCACCGTTTTGGGGGCAATTTTCAAATGTTGAATCTAAAAACCTTAGGTTATATATATAGTATTATAACCTTCAAGAATACGAGGGAAAGCAGTATATCATATATACTCAAGTTTAAGCAGGATTTTCCAACACATTTTAAATGCAGTTTTTGTGGTAAAATTAGGTGCCTCCCAAACCTTTAAGATGATATCCCCACTCAGAGCAACCAATGCACAGAGAGGACCATATGGCTGGCCTCACTATGAGACACAAAATCCCTCAGAGACCCATAGCCCTACAGGGTACAACACTGGAGACACAGTATGGGAACTGCACTTGATCTGACCCCACCACACTGTAGTAAAACACTAAGGGTGTGCAACAAAACAGCAAGGGGAGCAGAGCAAGGACGTCCCGAGGGAGTACCAAATATAGACTTTGGGGCCAAGGTCAACAAACACACCTTAAACTATTGACAGGCTTTTCTTTTTTTGTGGCATTGGTTTTGTTTGTTTGTTTTTTTAAATCATTTTATTGGAGGCTCGTACAATTCTTATCACAGTCTATACATATGTCCAGTGTGTGAAGCACATTTGTACATTTGTAGCCATCATCATTCTCAAAACATTTGCTTTCAACTTGAGTCCTTAATATCAGCTTATTTTCTCCCCTTTCCCCCCTTCCCCATGAACCCTTGATAATTTATAAATTATTATTATTTTGCCATATGTTTTTTTTTTTTTCCTTTTTATGGGGAAATCGCAGGGGTCAGCACATCCAGAGCACAATGGATAAGTCTCGCCCTGGGAAAACCACCTTCGTGATCATGTTATCTCCCCTGCCAGGTAAGTATTATTTTGTCATATCTTTTTTTTTTAATTGGATATTGAAATTTTTACTAGATTTAGAAAAATTAATATTTTTAAAATACTCAAATTCTATGTAAATATACTGTCATAATTTACATAATTTGAAGGCATTTATTTTTAATAGCTATCATTCATAATCAGACCATTTTTCCTTTTTCTTTCATTCGTAAGAGATCAGTCCTTCTCTAATTTGGATTATTTAGATTTTTAAATGATTTTTTTTTAAATACTGCAGAATAAAACAAGGTGTATATGTGCCATTTGGGAAACATTATAATACTAATGCCTTTTAATACACTCTTACTGAACAATTTTTATTCACTTGAAAGTATTTCTTAAATTATTAGTTTTGTTTTCTTTAAAAATTAAGCTTAGACACAAGTATTTTTTTCTTCAAAATTTAAAAGCTGTGATTAAACAAGTAATATTCTTTTTCTAAAACTGTATTTTTGTTGTTGTTGTGAAATTGCATTGTGCTTTGTTGTTTGTACCTGTATAATTTTGCTAAATAAAAAAAAATGACTAAATTTTGGATTTATAAAATAGTTCATTGATTATGTTGTCATATCTTACACTGTCTGACATCTCCCTTCACCCACTTTTCTGTTGTCCATCCCCCAGGGAGGAGGTTATATGCAGATCCTTGTAATCGGTTCCACCTTTCCAGCCCACCCTCCCGGTATCACCACACTCACCACTGAAGGGTCCATCCGCTCTGGATTCCCTGTTTCTAGTTCCTGTTTGTACCAGTGTACATCCTCTGGTCTAGCCAGATTTGTAAGGTAGAATTGGGAGGGAAGGTGGGGTAGAAGGGGGAACCGATTACAAGGATCTACATATAACCTCCTCCTCCCTGGGGGATGGACAACAGAAAAGTGGGTGAAGGGAGACTTCGGACACTGTAAGATATGACAAATAATAATAAGTTATAAATGTATCAAGGGTTCATGGGGGAGGAGAGGAGCGAGGATGGAGGGGGAACAAATGAGAACCTGTTGCCAGGGCCTTAAGTGGAGAGCAAATGTTTTGAGAATGATGAGGGCAATGAATGTACAAATGTGCTTTACACAACTGATGTATGTATGGATTGTGATAAGAGTTGTATGAGCCCCTAATAAAACGATTAAAAAACAAAACAAAAAACAAATGTGCTTGATACAATGGATGTATGTATGGATTGTGATAAGAGTTGTACAAGGCCTAATAAAGTTATTTAAAAAAAATTAGGTGCCTCAGCTGATTATTCGGGTAGGCTTATACTTGAGTATATACAGTATTCACAGGTTATATAATCTATCTGAAAACCACACACAACAACTTTAAAACATACCCCAAAGCTCAATCTCATCCAAAAACAAACCCACTGCCAAGGAGTTGATTCCGACTCATAGAGACCTTTTAGAATAGCGGTTCTCAATCTGTGGGTCGTGACCCCTTTCGGGGGTCAAATAACACGTTCAAACAACAGTCAAATAACTGTAATAAATTACAGTTATGAAGAAGCAATGGAATTAATTTTATGGTTGGGGGGGTCACCACAACATGAGGAACTATATTAAAGGGTCACGATATTAGGAAAGTTGAGAACCACTGCTACAGAACAAAGCAGAACTGTCCTACATAGTTTCCTAGCCTTGTATTTCTTTGAGGAAGCTAATGGCCATATCATTCTCCTAGGGAATAAGTGGCTGATGGCCTTGAACACTGATCTTTCAGTTAGCAGCTTATCACTTAACCAGTGCACCACCAGGGATCCTCTAAAGGCTAAAATAATTATCTGTTAACATTTTACTACCAGAATTCAATCTGCGGACCAGCAGCAACGGCATCACCCCTGTCCTTTTAAAGATGCAAATGCTAGGGCCCCATGCCACAACTACTAAATCATAGTCTGAATTTTAACAAGCCCTCAGGTGATTTGTATGTATGGCAAAGTCTGAGTGGCAGTGTGATCCAGCTAATTTTACACAAATTTGTTTGAAAAGGAAGTTCAGTGAGTTTTATTCTTATAAAATTATAGATAGTCAGATTCTTGCATTTATAGGTATAATTCTAATACTTCATAATTGAAAGATAGCCAGAGAGTGACTAAAAAGTACTAAAACTTACCCCCTGGCAAAGGCTATAATAATATGAAATTAATTTCAGAGATTCAATAAATACTATATTTTAAAATCAATTCTTAAAAAAAAGTTCAAATTCCTACAAATATGCAAACATTGACTCAGGAAGAAATAGGAAATATCAACAGACTTATGACAAGTGAAGAGATTGAATCAGTAATGAAAACCCTCCGCAAAAGAAAAGTACAGGAACACATAGCTTTACTCGAAAATTCTATCAAACAGTTAAGAGAAAAATTAACACCAATCCTTCTCAACTGTTCTCAAAGTAGAAGGAAAAAGTACTTCCTAACTCATTCTACGAGGGCACCATGACCCTGAAACTAAAACAAGGGCACAGACACCAGTAAAAGAAAAAGAAAAAAAAAGGAAAGAAAGAAAGAAAACTACAGACCAATATCCCTTAAGAAGAGAGATTCAAAAATACTCAAAAAATATTAACAAACTGATCCTAACAGCATATCCAAAAACTATATACCATCACCAAGGGGAATTTATTACAGGGACTCAGGGTTTGGTTCAACACTAGAATTATCAACTTTTTAAATACGCTATATTTGGGCAGTTAACCCCAAGACCACAGATCAAAACTACCAGCCACTCCTCTGGAAGAAGAGGCTTCCTAATTGCACAAAGAGTTACGTTTCACAAACCTCCAGGTGCAGTTCTACTCTGTGCAATAGGGTTGCTTGAGTTGGAATTCACTTGATGGCAGTGAGTTTTGGAGAAACACACACACACACACACACATGTGGCCAGTAAACACGGAAAAAGATTCTCGCTATCAGTAGTCATTAGGGAACTGCAAATCAAAATCACAATGAGATGTTACCTCAACTAGGATGGCTTTTATCAGAAAACAGAAAGTAACAAGTGTTAGTATGTTGGGAAATTGGAATCCTTAGACATTACTGCTTAGATTGTACAACAGTGAATTTACTCCATAAAGCAGTGTGATGGCTCCTCAAGAGTTAAACACAGAATGTTGTTGCGAGGTGCCATCAAGTCAGTTCTGACTCACAGAGACCCTAGTCTTGTTCCATCTTCACAATTTTTATGTGTGAGCCCATTGTTTCAGTCACTGTGTCAATCCATTTTATTTATTTATTTTTTCAATCCATTTTATTGATGATCTTCCTCTTTTTCACTACCAACCATGATGTCCTCTGGGGCACATAGACTATCCCGCAGACATTCCAAATCCTAGCTATGTGCCCCAAAGCCTTGAAAAGTGAAAACCAAAAGACGCAAACAAATAAATGAACAATGAAGTTCACTGCAGTATTTTCCACAGCAGTCTAAAGTGGAAACTAAGAAAACAACAGATAAATGGATAAACAAAATATGGTATAAACAATGCAATAATACGACAGGGCTTTAAAAAGCTCATGCAAAAATTGAATTGAAACATAATAGAATTTTTCTACAAACTTTTTGAAGCCCCCTCATATTTAGTCATAAAGAGAAAATAAATTCTGATACATGCTACAAACATGAATCAACTTAGAAAATAGTATGCTGTTGCTAAAAAGCAGTGATGAACGTATGAAGCGCATCGCTGCATGGGAAGAACTGGAGGAAATCATACTAAGTGAAGTAAGTCAAGCACAAAGGGACTAGTACAACATAAGTCCGCTGAGGTAAACTTTTAAAAAAATGCAAAAGGGGCA